>NC_058337.1:9887345-10190375 GCF_905475395.1 Chrysoperla carnea
CAGAATTTTCGAGAAAAATCGAAAGACATTTGCGCCAGTAGCGCCATCTAGTGAAAATTGTACTATTGACAGTGGGGCCTATTGTACTATTAGAACTATTTTTTTAATCTATTTTCTATGAATTCCTAGATCATTTTTAATTCCACCCCCACCAAACTCTCTTATTCACAATGGGAGCCTCATGGCTACCCAATGACATAATCCCCTACCGAAGGTCAATGGTTAGTTTTAGGGAAAATCGGGGACATACAAACAAACACTCTCTTTTTATATATATAGATTAAGCTCTGAAAGTATGTAAGTATCATTAACAATGTCGATATGTATCTTAACAAGGTTTTATTTCCCAAAGGTACAATTTTTTGCAATGAACACTATGTATACAAATACATACAAATTATACAGTACATATATATAAATTACATCATGTAAAAACATACAAGTTAAGCTATTGAGTTGTATCGATGCACCACAAGTTCATACAAATAAATTTCGTACAAGACTATAAAATTTATCATTGGTAAAATAGAAATCTACTTGTGTACGTAACACAAATATAAATAAATTTATTGAAATTTCCAATAACTAAGTTTAGTGCTACAAAAAAGTAAAAAGTATGACATTAAATAATGAATAGTGATCATTCTAGACATATAGGTATGTATTAGTAACTATAGAAATTGAAGATAATTCGAATATATACCAAAAGTGTACATGAAAAAAGTAAAACATCTTTAAATAAAGGATGATTTATTATAAACACTAAAATGTTTACATTTAAAAGAAATGAAACCCTCAAAGCTCTTAAAAGAAACATTTTTCCCAAGTGCTAACAGAAGACACTCAAAGTCGGCAATTACGAATCGACGGAAGAAAAAGTTTGTTAATCACTAAAAAAAGAGGATAAAAATACCAGGGGTTATATAACTTTAACAATTTATTCAGTTTAGATGTTTATTTCTTAATAAAATCTTATCTTGTAACTCGATCATCTTAGTCAAAAAAAAAGTGGTCAACCTCGGAATCTAAGGGATTAAGTTGAATTTTTGTACAAAACTTTATTTTGATAGTCTCAAAAGTTAAGGACGCAGAAGATGGACCGCTCAGCTTAGCGAACTTCAGTGCTGGATCAATATTTATAATATTTATAAATATAAGTAATTAAATAATTATTTAAGAATTATTAAATGAATAGTTAAGGAAAAAAATCGCATAAAAAACTATGGGATTCACGATTGACCCTGTCTTTTATAGGGTTTTTTCACTTAATTATTGAATAAATACTACTTAAATAAATATTTAGTACCTTATATTTATAAATATTGACCTAGCTCTAAAGAACGATTAGTTAAGTGTTTTATTTTCTGCGCCCTCTATTTCAAAAACGGTTCAACGTACAAAAGAACATTACAGACAAAATTTGTTGAAAATTTTATCCTTTACAATTTTTATAATAAATGTTGATACGATTGGAGGCAAAGGAAACTAGATATTCACCAAAAACCTATTCGCGGCCCTTTGACTTTGAATATCTAAGTACGCGCACGTGTGACCATATGTGACTTTTGAGACAACATTTGCACTGTCAAAATTAAGTTTGTACAAATATCCAGCTTATTCCGTTAGATTCCGAGGTGAAACACTAAGATGATTGGAGTATTGAGAGAATGAATGCATATTTCGAACTATAAAATTTGGGGACGAGAAATTGTACAGCTAACCGAGCGATTAAGTACCATAGTATTTGTACTATGGTGATATTAAAATTAAAATCGGCCAAGAAATACGGATGACATAAGCATAAGCAGTTGTTTTTATTGGTTGTTTTAAGTTATTCGAAAAATAAAAATTTCTCGTCTGTTTGTAACATGGATAAGATTTTAATAAAGCACAAAAATGATGATTCAAATACCCAATTAAATTGTAATTGTATTAGACTCGAAAACACACTTTGAAATTCCGAAGGTTGACCTCGGTAAAATAATTCAAGTATAGAATCCCAATTTAATCAACTTAAGGAGTTTTTCGATCATCAAGTACATTTTGTAAAATTTGTTTAAGAGGTCATAAAAATTGTTTTCAAATGAATGTGTCTATTATACCTATACATACAGTGCTCCGCTTATGTACAATTTACATGTATTTGAATATTCCAGTTGATTTGGGAATAAAACTATGTATATAAGTTACCCACAACACATTTATTGTACCAGTTTCCTAAAAACTACCTCGTGCACTCGTAGACTACTGAATGATTATTGCTTTGAAGAGGGAAGGGTTACGTGGTTGTAATAAAAACTGAACGATAGTGATAGATATGTATTTACTGGAACTGAAGAAATACGTGTGTTATTATGAAAAACATAAAATAAGTAACTGATATATCAAATGTACAAAATAATTTTATTTGTTTATGGTTGTAAGTTTTATGGAACGCCAAGACCAAATTTTATACAATATCTACAACTTGAAGTAGTTTTATTCAAAGTATCTACTTTTAAGCGAACCCATTAGCAAACTCTATAAATCAAAAAATTATTTAAAAAATCTAGAAACCCGACTGAGTTTAATATAAAATGAAAATAAGAAAACAAGTCCAACAGTTTACATAGCGACTTTAACAGTCGGGACATTATTAGGAAGAAATGAGCCGGTATAGACTTTAATGGGTCCCGACTGTTAAAGTTGCTATGTAAACTCTTGGACTTGTTTTCTTCTTTTCAGTTTATATTTAACTTAATCAGGTTTTTTTATTTTTTTAATGTTTTTTTTTTTTTTTTCACTTTTTAGTTAGGATTTTTAAATACCCATTCAACGATACCCCAATTCCAAAATTTGTCGACTTGCATTTTCAGCCATGTGTATGTATGTATGTTTGGTCCTTTAAGACCTAACGCGTGAACGCGTTTTGATGATTATTACGTTAATCGATTTGTTTATTTAATAGCTATTCAATGATACCCCACTTGACATAGTTCAAAATGGTGTCTGGTGGTCTCCATATTGAATTTTCATTATTGCCGTATCTTCAGTAGCACTCTCAAGGTTAAGATAAATCAATTGACGTTAGAATCTTTAAAATCGGACCACGCGTTTGGCCTCTAGTGAGCCATATATGAACACACATATATATAGCTGATAAACACATTACCACTCCTTTGCGTTGCTCAGTCGGGTAAAAAAGTCCAATTTTGTAAGCTTTTCGTGATTAATTATTAACCACATTGTCAGTAACACAGAATCCAAGCTTTCAAAAAAATATATTTGCTAGTCTATTTTACAGGTTAAAGAAACCATTTGAATAACATTTGTTTAATTCGTCAGAACTCGCGTCAATCGTCCGATAATAATTTCAAGTGAATTTTAGGGACAGTGAAACTACGTTTTGCAAAATGTTTTACTACCTGCGTAATGCGTGCAAAATTGACAATAGTTGCTAAATCATATTGAAAGAATATTAAATTTGAAACAATTGAAGCCAAACCATAGCTCCATAGGTCTAAGAGTTTTTGAGGTATATAAAAATTTTTTTTCGATATCTACCTTGTTTTTCGAAATATTGAAAGCTAAATTTTCGATTTTCAATATTTTGAAAATTACTCCAGATATCGAAAAATTGTATGCTTACTTTTCGTTTTATATTGTCAAGTTATAACATAATTCACCATCAAAATTGAAAAAATATATTTTTTTAAATATGTGTTCCCACTACCGTGCTTATACATCCTTAATTAAATAAGGTTTTAAGTTAATTTAAATATTTTTTTGTTTTTAATTGGTACCGGCTAGTTTTGGAGAGATCTATGAAAACATATCATCCATCTACCGTTTTACCATAAAACCAATGGGGTAACGCTCCCTAAAATTTTCAGAATTGAGTTAGACTCACTCCAACTTCATATAAAAAAAATCAACCTTAAATTTAAAATTGTTTTGGTGCTCGCACAACCTTAACTCTCTTAAGTAACTTAAGGATAAAAACTATATGATCGTTGATGATTTGATCACTAAGTGAGTTGTTTACTTACCGATTCATTCAGCTAAATAAGTTTAGTTCTTATGAGTCAGCTAATCATCAGAGTATTACAGATAAAATTTAAAGAATATTTTATCTTTTTATCATCTAAAGCGTAAAGTAACAAACACAATGTAACTCATTTACTCAGTAATTCTGATAGGATCTAAAATAAGTTTAGATCGTGAATGAACAAAGAGATATTCAAAATGAAAAATTTAAGCGTAGTAAAAGTCGTTTGGTATGTATCTAAAAATTAGCCTATAACAAGAAAAAAATGCCTGTAACAATTTCAATTATTCGTTTTGCGATTAAGCCTCGACGATCAGCGCCGTTACTATTTTACTTTTAACAATCACGTTATTCTAACTATTAAGTATCGCTCATCTTTTGTCGTTTTATTAGTTCAAATTCCAAGTCAGTGTCTTCAAGTATATTCATAAAATCACAAGATTAGTCCATTTTCGTTTGCTCGCCTGTATCTGCGGGCTGAAATTTTCATAGATCTAAAAGTAGCTTTCAGTTTGTAATGAACCAAGTCAGTCGTTTGAGTAAGGAATTACTTCGATACCGTAAAATTGAAGCAGACTTCAATTTACTTCGTTCCTTTTTTGATTTTGATATCATGCATCACAAAAACGTTTCACTTAAACAATTTGGCCGTATTGATACTTTCGATTCGCATGATAAGAACTATATTTTATCATAACTTTTATCAAATTTGGACAAAACGTTTCCCCAAAAGGATTTTGTAGGGTTCAAGTTTTCTTTAACAAAATACTTACAATATAACTTTTTAAAATCACTTTGTAAAAAATATAATAAAATCTTTATCTAAGAAATGAAATTATTTAGACAGAAAAAACTGATGACAATGTATTTTGCAAGGTAAAAATGCTAAAAGATATTTTCCCTTTTCATTTTGTTTACACAAAATGTTCAACATACCATGACTCAGTATATATTTTTATATTTTAGTGATATGGTGTAAAAAGATGTAGAAAATGAATTTATCGTAAATTTGCACCAAGGGAGAAATACTTTCATAATATGTCTATTTCAAACCAATTTATCTTATACGAAATTTATGTTAAAATACATTCAAAACAGTATAATGTATCCAAATGAGATATATAATGTATCCAAAACAGTATAATGTATCCAAGAGAAAAAGCAACAATTTAGCACACATATTTATAATGTAAATGAAGTATTTTTACCAAAATGGAAAAGTATGACGTACTAAATTAGGCCAATAATCCCACCCGTTTGCTCTCCAATGTGCCCCATAGGAATACACATTTTCACAATATGGTGCCTGTTGGTCATCAAATGAAATTTTCATGACTGCCATATCTTCAGTAGCACTCACAAAGTTAAAACAAATCGATTGACCTCAAAATCATCAAAATCGGATTACGAGTTTGATCATTTGGTTACTAGTGAGCCATATAAGAACACACATATAAAGCTGATAAACACATTACCACTCCTTTGCGTTTCTCAGTCGGGTAAAAAATTACAAAATGCGAATGAATATGAATTGTGAATGCGAATTGAATCCTTGTTTTTTTCAGGGATAAATCCACTAAACTACTGTTTTTTTTCTTAAGTGTACTGGTAGAAAACTCAGCTTAATTTTTAGGCCTTAATATTGAGATTTAAAAAAATTTTGAATTATTTAATATTTTTCTCAATTTCAACTTTGGTAATTTTTTCAACATATTTAAATTTAATTTAAAGCTATAAAACCTATATTTTTATAAATAACTTATTAAAGAAGTCTCAAAAAATTTTGAAGAAAATCTATGAAATTTTTAATCGATCTTTCTCTCGGGTGTGGTAAGCATGTTACTCCAGGAAAGTATGGTAAGCAAGGGCAACTACAACTGATAATTTCGGGGTCGGATTTATTAAAAATTGAAAAAAGTGAGATAAATCATTTGATAATTAAATGCAACGATAAATGCAGCAATTTTTGTTGAATTATTTACAGCAAAAATTGCTGTCTTGAGCATTTAATTATCATGTTATCTCTCTTACTTTTTTAATAAATCGAACCCAGTAAACTATGTCTATTATTATGTACCATGGTAATTAGTCGAAAGGGTTTAATAAAAAGTTAAAAATATAATCAATAATTAGGAAATTCAATGCAACGATAAAGGCAGCAATAATTGTAATCCAATCATCCATCTCATTTGTTTTTTTTTTTATTAAATCTCACGCAGACATCCTTCTATTTCCAAGTACTTTGTCATTGGATAAATTTATTAATTAGGCCTCAGATCGAAATTCAATGAAAAGCTTTTTCGTTTGTCTTTACAAACTTATGTAGGAAGTAAAGAGCTCTGTAGTCAGTTATAGCTAAGAACACCTTGTATATGAATATATTTAAGGCTTTGCCAACACCTGTTACTTTCTTTAATAAAATGTAGAGATTGAGAACATCTCTACGATCGAGATCACTAAATACATTGAGCATGTAATCACAGGCAACAGAATGATATCAGCAAGCAAACAGTCAGTCCTGATATAGTATAATCCATATTGTTGCTATTTTCTGTCTTACACAACAAAATAATACGAAAAGCACAAAGATAACAAACTTCTTTTAAAGTATGTTCATATTGGGTAAGAGACACAATCGCTGATATCTCCTGAATATACTGTATAGGAAAGTGGATAACGCCAGTCGAAAATGTGTGCGAGTATTCCCAAGAAATTATGTTCTATAAGTGAACTACTTGAGATTCTATACCAATTTACAACTTTCCGCCATCTGAAGCTTCGGAAAAAACTTCTGAAACTTTTTGACGTTTACCGTACATCATTCGGCGTACAAATATTTAAGGACCTTTTCTTAACGCATGTTAAAGTTGATCTATTCACCTTTTTTCAAATTTTGTATATTAATAAAAAGAAATATTTGCAATAAATATTTTTTTCGAATTCGAAGAACTCCTTACCTTAGTATTTGCAAATGTTACCTGAAATCGATGCAAACACTTCTTATAAAGTCTTAGAATATGTAAACTTAAGAGCACAAAAGCAAAACTCATCGAGAAAAGCTTTTGGTTTCGTGTACCTAAACTCGCTAGTATATCTTCTATACATTGTTTATAACAGCAAAAAAACTAGGAAAGTAAAATAGTAATCGAGTTAACTAAAAACTGTCTCACACCTGAGCTCTCGAAAATAATGTTATTATAAATATATATTATTCTTATGTTTCTGATCGCTGGTTGTTTTTTTTTTGTGTATTTTTGTAACGTATATTTATAAAAGAAAATAAATACTCAGCTGGATCTCTTATAGATAAAGTAATTTAGTGAAAATGAACCAGCATTTATTCCAATAGGATGACAGTTTGGAAGCTGAACGAAAGCTGAATGAAAAAGTTACTTAACTTTCTTTGTTTTGCGTTCTTTAAGAAACTCACGTGTATTTTTCAGAACTAAAAACTGGGTTCTGCACAACAACTTGTCGTGGTGCTCACCTCAAGTAAGCAATGATCAAATTCATCAAGTGTATTATGTTTGATAGATACATTATCATAAATTAATAAGATAAATCTGATTATTTTCAATTTTATAATTGCCCAGTGAACATCAGTATCAGAAATATAAACAAAACGATATATGAAAGGTGATTTTTCAATAGTTTCTATCTGTGAAACACTGTGTGTTGTTGCTTTTTTTTATTATTTCTAATAGTTTTTTTTATAAACAAGTTAAGAATTTCAATTTAAAAATTACGAAATTTTAATTATTTATAATATAAAAAAATGAAACAGTTATTTCAAAGTTTTAAGTTTTCACGTCTGTCGACAGTCCCCATGACTGATTATCTTAATTTTACTATCGCTGCGCTAGGATCTCCAAAATATACGCGGATAGCGGGCAATTATACCTTTTAAATATCTATGTAATTTTCATCTTACCTGGATCATAACATTTATTTCAAAATAGTCATGTATTATATATCGTTTAAAGATGGAAAGAGGAGGAGTTTAGAATACAAAATTTCTTGCGTTCTAGTAAACACGTAAGGAAAATATGTTTTAAATATTATAAAATATATATATATACACGGTGTTCTGTTATTGACTGCAGATCGTCGGCCTACAGAATAAGCTCATAAAGACGAAGGAAAAAGTCATTTACCAATTTTGGATTTGAGCCCTAGTTTGGGAGCTACAGGTATGGCAAAAATTGATAAATTTGTTCATTCACTAACTATGATTCGATAACCAGCAACCAATGATAATCAGTAGATATTAGTAAATGTCATTTAATAATGTTCAACTAAAGAAGGGATATGAACTGATTTCAATATGATTATATTACTTTGAAAAAGCATTTAAAAAAATTATTTGATTGATTTGGTCAAATCCTACTTCTTTTTTTTAATTATATTTTTGCAAGAAAACATTAGATTATTAGTAAATAAACAAATTACGTCATAAAAGGCGTTTTTTTAACTTAACGTAAACAAACAAAAAAACGCCTATTCTGACGTAATTTGTGTTTTTACTAATTGCATTTTAGTTTTAATAATTTTGTTTGTTTACGTTAAATTAAAAAAACGCCTTTTATGACGTAATTTGTTTTTTTACTAATAATCTAATGTTTTCTTGCAAAAATTTAATAAAAATAAAAAAAAGTAGGATTTGACCAAATCAATCAAATAATTTTATAAAATGTTTTTTTCAAAATAATATAATCCAATTAAAATCAGTTTATATCCCTTCTTTAGTTGAATATTATTAAATGACATTTACTAATATCTACTGATTATCATTGGCTGCTGGTTATCGAATCATAGTCAGTGAATGAACAAATTTATCAATTTTTGCCATACCTGTAGCGCCCAAACTTGGGCTCAAATCCAAAATTGGTAAATGACTTTTTCCTTTGTCTTTATGAGCTTATTCTGTAGGCCGACGATCTGCAGTCAATAACAGTACACCGTGTATTTATATATATATATATACCTATAAAGTAAAATGGTTGGAGTTTGAAGAGGGGTGGTTAAAGGAAAAAAAAGAAATTAAATTGGTGTTAGAAATGAAAATGTTTTAGACATATATGAAGTTGAAACAAAAAGTATTTTGTATTATTAATTTGAAATGCAAATAAGTTCATAGACTTCAAAGTATATATGCAAGATGTGCATATATCTGCATATATGTATATATGCAGAGTAAACAAAAATAAGATTCGGCACGAAAGTTTGCACCAGCACAGTAGACATATTACTTTCTAAAGGTCTAAATTTTTGAGTTTTAAAAGGTGTAAACTTATAATATAACGACGGCGCATATAACGACTGATGAAATTTTATTGGGCGTTATAAGCTCGAGTATCACAAATGTTGAATGTTTTACAAAAAAACAAAGAAAGTTATAACTTAAGGAAACCATATAAAAAATACAAGGCTTTGTTCATTAAAAATAAATTTTGTAAGATAGTATTTAATTATGTAAATAACTCATTTAGACCGTAAGTAACATATTACAAATAAATTTTATAAGATAATATTTAATTTTGTAAATAACTCGTACTTGAAACTTCATATAAGTGGCTACCATTTGGCAAGTTTACCAAATTTTCATCCACGACTTTTTTTCGAAAGTGCTGCTTTTTGAAATGACCATGATAACGTCATGTTTAAGCGATTGGTCTGAAAAAACGCAAATTCCATGCCGAGTTTTTTCAGAGACAAAGCCTAAATATGCCGTTATCATGCTTATTTGAAAACGCTACTTTTTCGAAAAAAATCGTAGAGAAAAGTATGGTAGACTCGCCAAAAGGAAATCAATCACGAAATTTTAAGTATGTATTAATGATTACCCAAAGAAGTCAATGGAGACGGTTTAGTTGAATATTATAATAATAATTAGGTTAGATTCATATACACAATTTGATGAAATTCATTTATAAGTCTTTGAGTATTTTACAAAAGAAAACACTATTTTTTGTCTATTCATTCCACAAATAATAGGTATGATGAACATAGCTAACAAATGTACATATATCATACTCATGTTTAAATTCTTGAATATCCTTCTGGCTACAAAAGTCTTGAAAACCACAGATTGTTATCGTTATGCACAAGGGGTGATTTTCCAAACAATTAAAGCTGAAAGTTCTCAAATTACTAAAAACTATGTGAGAGAAATATACGTTTTAAAAAAAACTTTAAAATTATTTAATTTCAAGACATAATAAGTGTAATTTTTTAATATTAAAGAATCTCATCTCGATCATAAAAATAAATTTAAATATAGTTTATTTCAACAGATTTTTTAAACCTTGAATCCATATAGAAACGAAATTTCTGTAATTCATTTTGTCTGTCATTTGAGTTGGTAAACATTTATGGAAATCGACCCGAATTGGCCGATCATTTTTTTTAAGTTATGGCAGTCAATTTGTACCCATAGAGAGATAAAATAAAACTCATGCACAAAATAAAATTCCGATGACGATCAAATCTTGCTCCAAAACTATTAAAAGAAGGAAGGATTTTCATTTGAAATTGTCCTAATAAGTAAAATTTTTTCCACAGGGCGATAAAATTATCTACGACTGTAATGGTTGGTGGTACTCTTCATAACAATTTCAGATAAAAATAGTTTTTTTGAAGTGAAAACTTCTTTAGCGGCGTTGTACACTTTTTTTGTAATGGGTAAAAAATGTTAAACTCGCGTCAGGACACGTGACCTGATCGAAAAAGCGTAAGACTATGTCACATTCAGTACACCGGTCACCCTCGTCCGATCACTGAAGTTAAGCAACATTGGGTACAGTCAGTACTTGGATGGGTGACCGCTTGGGAACACTGTGTGCGGTTGCCTTTTTATTAAAAATATAATTTTTTTTTTTTTTTGAAGTGAAGGCTTCTTTAGCGGCGTTTTACACTTATTTTTGTAATTGGTAAAAAATGTTCATTCATGAAATTGTCATGTTTGTGTACGATAGCGCAATAAATAAATATTGTATTCTACCACATAAATGATAGTACTTTCATACTGATAATTAAAGCAATTCGTGCAAAATTATTCCCTGGCCATTCCAAAATATCAAAAATGCACACCGTTAATATTCAAGTTTTTACTTCTGCCGGTACTCCCGGAGTACAACCCGTCATTTTTTTTTTCATACTTCTTAGAGCGTGTTTTTGGGTTATATTTTATTTCTCTATGTGTCCAAATTGACTACTAACAATAATAAAAAGTTTGTTTCATTATGGGCTCAAGGCTAAAGGATGCTCGTCCCTTATTAATAGTAAGAAAATTTTCTAGCAGAATATGTGTGCATGAGTAGAAGTGCGTGGTGAAAATGATTTTTACGAAATTAGTGGAACGATTGGAAGTAAAGAACGTTTATAGTATATTTAAAAACTAAAAGGTTCTACTTGATAAAGATAAGGAAACAAAAAATTTCCAAATTTTTTAATTAGCTATTTTTAAAGAACTCAGTGAGAAATGTTCACAATCAGGTTTTCATAAAATTTTGAACTTAGTCCAAAGAAAAAGCTCAAGAAAGTAATATCCCAATTTTGTTAACTTAACGAACTATAGGAAGTTATTGTAATGAGTCCGATTTTCGAAATCGAGACAATCGATATATAGACCCGGTGAGAACTATGTTCCTTTCGTACCTTCGTACATTATCTTTCCGAAAATTTTAAGTATTAATTTTAAAAGTCAAATCTTGTTTTATTCTTTTACTTGTAACTGTATAAATTAATTATGATATTAGTTTAAAAAAGACAAAAGTAGGTACTTCTGATTTAATAGTTCATTTATTATGATATAACATAAAGTATCCTTGTACTTCAAATTGTCTCTATAATTAACTATCTTAACAAAATTTCTCTTTAACTCATTTTAAATACAAGTTGATAAATTATAAAAATATTTTTGAATATTCTCAAAATTCATGACAAATTGATCGGTTTTTGGTGTCCTTCTTGTCACGCTTTTTATAGTAGTATGTGAATAAATAAATTTAAATACTTCCATTTTCGCTTAACCGCTTTATTATATTTGATTTTTTATAATGCGACATGTTTCGGATATAACTCCATATTCAACTGCATATTTAATAATATGGAATACCATCAATTAAAGCTCTCTTCCATGAATATCTTTTTGTTGAGATTATCTTAGGATTGTTCGAGCACCTAGCCCACCAAGATTTTGTTATCCTAGAAGCCTAGAAGCCTAAAGGCGTGAAATTTTTCTGTTTCATGTTTTACTTCTTTCAAACGAAATATCGATGGGAATGTGGGATTGCGAAATGGAAATCTTTATTGATCATATTATTTTCTTGTGAGAGGTTTCAAAACGTTTCAGAATAATTTAGAATGGATTCATTATGAAGCAAAGTATATCCGTAAATAATTTAATTTAACTAAAAACAACTAAACAACTAAACTAAAAAGATTAAATTATAATAAATTGCCAACTGTGTTTAAGGATGTTTGAGCACGGTATGCCCCCACTACCGTGCTCAAACATCCTTAAACACAGTTGGCAAATTTAAAAAATTGATATTTTCAATTTTGGTTGTGAATTTTGTTATAACTTGACGATATAAGACGAAAAGTAAGAATACAATTTTTCGATATCTGGCGTATTTTTCAAAATATCGAAAATTTTATTTAATTATTCAGCTTTCGATATTTGGTAAACCAAGGCAGGTATCCAAAATATTCGTCTTATTTTTCGTCTACATTCTTATTTTTCGTCTACATTCATAAAGATATACTAAAATTCATCATCAAAGTTGAAAATAAGGTAAAAATAATTTCAACCCTAAATCTACACTGCTCGTACATTCCTTATATAGATGGTTTTTCCGTTTTCTATGTCATGGCTTATACGTTTACTTTCTATTAAAAAGTTTTTTTTTAATTTGTTTTCATTCGTTCCAAGTGAAAATTATCAAAAACTTTCAAAATATGTCGTTTTATAAGATTTCTCTATAAGAGCAATGTATTTTATATCGATTTTCATTGCATGAATACCTAAACTGAAATTTTAACCACATATTGTTAAGTTTATAAAAAAATTTGAGCTTTTAAATCAATTATTGTTTTCCATGCTCATACATACTTAAACCAAATATTGATTATTTAATAAGGGCTTTCATTCAATCTTGTAGATTACGTCGTTGATTTTTCAACAGACTTCAGTAATACGTATAAAATTGTAGCTTTGTAAAAAAAATGATGATGACGTAGCAACTTATAAAATGTTGTGTTTACAACCAGATGGTAGCCAATGGAAAATAATGATATGTAGATTTTACATTGAACACTGTATTACTTCAGTCGAATAGCAAGCAATAGGTAAATATATCTAAAAAAAATAACTCTCTGCCTATGATGACTATGAATTTATCATATTAGAATGAAATATTTAAAGCCGGCATTACATTGTGTATCCAATATGTTTTATTCAGGTGACCAAAATTAAAAAACAAAATGGCTTTTTTATTTATAAAGAATAAAAAATTTTTAAACAAAGTACGTTTCTGTTTAAAAAAATTAAAATGCACTTTTATTGGGGTGCTTTTTTTTTAATGGTATTATGGAACTTTTATTCAGGTGGAAATAATTAGCTGGTGTAAGTGATATGTTAAATTTGTACTGTACTAAAAAAAAGTTACTTGTTAAAGAGCATGGAACATACTCATTATACTATGTGTATACATATACAATATATCAAGGTATTATTCGCTCCGTGCGTGAGTTTCGTTTCCATGGTAACGAACAAAACAAAACAAAAAAAAAACAAAACTGTTTCAAAGAGGATCTCTGCTCCAAAGTAGATTTAAATGAAGTTGTTCACATGATAACATTCGGCTGCGATGCCTGTAATGAATTCGGGCTATCACTGGTCTGCGTACTAATAAAATTTAAATTAATATAATCAATTTAAATTTAATCATTAATAAAGGATTTTCGTTATAAAATTAGGACCCGATCATAAGATAGCATTTTGTTTTTAAAATATTATAAGTAAAAAATATTGCGGTCCAATAATCAATACCTTATCAAAATTTTAAAGAAATGAGCAATGAACTTTTTTCTTCAAATTTTAAATAATTTAAAATTTTTACAATGAATTGAAGTCCATCGTTGAAAAAAACTCACGTTGTCTTTTTTTAATAAAATTTACTTGTTACATGTAGACTAAGCCTTACAAAATGTTCCCATATAATGAAAGGTTAAAAATATTATATTTTTGTATTATATATGATTGTTGAAAACATACCCATTCTTTATTTGTGTTATTCATGTATTAGGGGTGGAATACCCTATATTTTATATACAGTTGTTGTACCTACTGTAATTCAAATTGAGGTTTGGTTGAATTGAATACAAAATCGAAAAAATGTAAGAAGGGTTGTAACTACTGCACTATTAGTGTAATATTTATTGGAAATATGCCAAGTAAAATTTTACATTATTGAGTCTATCTGTATGTTAAAAAAAATATAAAACCACTATAATTTAGTTAATTTAAAAATTATTATTATATCCAATAACAATTTGATTAATCATATATTGTTATCGCAAGCAGTCTTTTCTCATAATGAACTACATAAAATGTACTTTTTGAAAAATAAAAAGTACGTAATATTACTAGTTATTCAATTTCTTAAAGCAGAGTTTTAATTTAGTAACCATTAGTTTTAGACGATGCACATTATCGTCTCTTAGTGAATAGTCTTCAGAAAATAGCTACTTTTGATTCTAATCAATAAATTACACTATTATGAGCAAGATCAAAAAGAAAAACATTTATGTAGAATATAAAATAAGCAGCCTCTCGGCCGCCATATTCATTTTTATTTTATTTTTTTAAATTCAATGTATTATCGAGAATTTTTTTAGTATATGCCATTTTTAGAAAAAGCGTTTCCGCCCATATCTCCGTAATCGTACTCTTTAAGCCAAAACTTGTAATAACCTTTATTGTAGATAAGTGAATTTGCTATCTTTTCTGTAAAAATAATGTTTTTGGTATCAAAAGGCGCTGTTTTTTCAAGTACGATGACAATTTTTTAACAATGATAAAAGACAAGTATGTCGCGATCATTGCATCCGTGGTGAATTCATTTTATAAAAATAAAACTTGAAATAAAAACTTGTAGGAAATTTAAAAAGTCAACTAGCTTTTGTCCACGGCTTCGTTCGTGATGATAATTAATTTCAATGTATTTCATAAACGATTCATTTAATGAATCGCGTTGATTCATTTAGAGAACCAATTATATCGAATTAGAGAACCAACTTCACTTACATCCCCTTGGAAAACAGCGCGCCATTCGTCCATGGAGTTTGCTGTGCTCCTATGAAGAATGAAATACAAAAAGGTGATACAGTATACTTTTCTTTCAATCGCTTGTGATAATAATTCATTTAGTGAATTATTGATTCGTTTGTAGATCCAACCTTTGCCTCACTTATCCTCTCTATATACTGCAATATACACAATATCAACTTTGAAGATCCAAATGCTAACCTTCAACCCACCTGTCTTCGCTTAGTCCGCCCTCGAAAGGTCAACTTTACTTACATCCTGTTTGAAAATAAGGCGACAATCGGTGATGGAGTTCGGTGTGCTCCTTTAAGAATGAGCACATTATCAATTTGTTCATTCCTATCTTAAAAAATGACTTTTCATATAAACTTTTACACCCTATTTTAGCCCCCTATTTTGAGTCGTATAACGGTTAGAGATACCAAAAAACAATTTTGAAAAAAAAAATAGGAAATTTACATAGCTACAATAAACGTTATTACCACTTTTGGGCTAAAGTGTACGCTTACGGAGATATAGGCCGAAACGACTGAACCTATTAAAAATGGTTCTTTACGATACGTGGGATAACAAGATTATTAAGGTACGCCTGCGAAATTTACGAAATGTACGTTAATAATGCGTTATCGCACGTGTATCGTACTATACTGTATCTACGCTTCTGAAAATAAACGATAATTATTTTTTAAATTTGTAATGGCTTAGTTTGACACAGACAAGGAAACATTTGAATAGACCTCTTACATGCCAGTGAGATACGGAACGAAACATACTTACTTATTAAAATTCGTGGTTAAGTTAAAATAGAATTAGGTTGGTCATGTGTCGAGTATGAGTCAAATGTGTAGGGCACAGAGATGCAGGACATGCAAACCATATTCCAAGCGCATAAGGGGTCGCCATATAATGACATGGAGAGATTATTTTAAAAATTTTGGGAGAAATCAATGGATGCAGATGGTATTATGGATGTTAATGAGAGAATCCTTTGCCCCGAATTTGGGACGATAGCTCGTTATCATTATTAATGGCTAAGTGAGCAAAATAGAAGATTAAAAAATTACTATAGTAACTTTTTATTAGTTTACATTTTAAGAGTAGTTTGGAGTGTGGTAATGAATTCATTACGATACTGGTACGGTAGTAAGTTCATTACCACCTTAGTGCGTCCAGCTCAAAATCGAAAAAAATTGATATAGGGTCAAAATTTTTCGGGTTTTTCTTATTTTCCGGCATGATCTGGTCGTTTCCCGAGGTCGAAAACTTATAAACTAAACCCTTATACTCATATATTATAAATAAATACTTATACTACATTACATGCAAGGCGAGCTTCGTGATTTACTTCCGAACTCCACAAGAAATCCGTTTCATTGTCCAAGATGAAAGTGTAGTTGGTCTTTAAAGGGCTGTCTAAGCGAAGGAAGGTAAGTGGTTTTAAGGATAAAATGTGGGGTATTTGTTGGCATTGTCTATCTTATTTTCTTTAATTTTTGTTTTAAATATTCTTAGAACAAATACAAACAAACAATTGAGGTAATTGTTAAAATAACCTGTATAGAAATTATTGAATGACAGTGCTTGAAATATTTTTAACATATTATAAAAGCTTAGAAAACCAACACTGTTTTGATATTCGAAAATTTTCGAAAATTTTCGAAAGTGTTTTCTAGAATTTTTTTCATTTTTCGGGAATCTTTTACAAAACTACTAGTTGAAGCTACTTGCAAATTTTCAACTCCTTGACTTATATATTTTTTGAGACAATGAACACTCAAGCTTTGTCCTAATTTGCGCCCTCACGGGTCAACAATGATGCTTATGAAAAAATGTTTCAAACAAAAGCTGTTATGTTATTTTTTTATAAAAAACTTTTTATATTTAAACTTTTGTTCTTTCTCTAACGGCTTTCACGATCGGTCCAACGGATCGAACGAACTCAAACTAACTTTTTACATCCTCAGCGTGCTCTAACTTATCGTGGTCACAGACAACCGGAGATGGACTACTTAGGTGATTTTTTGAACACATAAAATGATGCTTGTTGCATCAACATTTTGAAGCGTTACAAACTTGGGTCTGAAATTAGTATACCTTGATATTTATTATACATACAAGGTATAAAACTAATACAAAGTGTTCATTCATTTTAAACTGATCACATTTTGCTGTATATATAATTTCATTCCCTGTAGGTTCTAAAATACATGTATGGAAAATATGTAAATACACATTTGTAATATTTAACGGATGCCCTTAAGGCCATTTAAAAAAGAAAAATATAATATTGATATTTTTAATAATTTCCGTTTTTATTGTTTCCATTTGCTTTTCTATTCAATGAAAACTGTAACTGACGAAATATATTATTGTCTTTAAGTATGGAACAAAAATTTTCGAATTGAAATGTAGAGTATACATCTTTACTCTACCAAAAAGTTAACTTTACTCTCTCTCTTTTTTTTTTCATTTCAGGGGGCTTCACCCCCTGCACCCCCGATGACGTTAAAACTATATAAATGATAAGTAATAATAATGACAAATATAAAATTTTTCATTCGGTTAAAAAAACGGCTTGACTGATTTTGCTCAAAATCTAATCAGGTCTCAGTTACATAATTATGCGTTAACTGAAATTGGTCCCAAGTCAATATCATCATTTGGTGATTGGGGACATCATGAACTGACATCAGATTGGATCTAATTCTTCGGGTTGCTTTAATAACCAATTTAGATTGTAAACGGTAAGAGATGGAATAACACTTCAAATTAGAAAGTTGATCCTCATAAAAAAAATAACATTTTTCATCCAAACAATTTTTTTCGAAAAACGTCCGTTTTCGTAGGAAAGACGCTTACTACGGGAAAATGTTTCAGCCAAAAGTGTTTATTTGCTTTCGATTAAATGCAAGAATGACCATTTTCAAATCGCATTTCCTCCGAAAGCTACATATGTCCCCCATCAAACACTAAAATTTTTGTTTGAGGTATTTTTTTATTGGTCCTGTGAAACTTTGTAAAACTGCTCCCAAAATATTCTTCGGATCAATCTGATCAAAAGCTTTCACGGCCACAAAATTTTTTAATGACGCATATTATAGTTATAGTATATGACTAGGAAAACTATATAGTCACTAAATTGCATCTCTTCTTTGTTTAATTAGGAATTTTAAACTTTCATATGTGAAAATTTTTTAGCCGACTTCCAACAAAAAAGAAGAAGGTTCTCTTTTTTTTATGTTTGTTACCTCAAAACTTTTGACTGTGTGAATCGATTTAGATGATTCTTTTTCTATTTGAAAGCTGGTGCTTTCCGTGTGGTCCCATTTCAATTTGATCCAGTTTTGATAATCGTATCCATGAGAAAACCATATAAGTCTTAAATTGGAATTAAGTATGTGCGCGACAAATCACGACAACCGATTTCGATGATTCTTTTTTTAGCGACAAATTAGTTAGTGTACTTCAGATTTACTAAAAAACACAAATTAAAAAAACTTTTAACAAACAAAAAAAGCCGAGAAAAACTATTCCAAAACAAAATAATAGTAACTAAAAAGTAATAAAATAACGATAATATAATGTAGCTACAATTTTTGTTATTTTTGGCGTCGGAGTCAGCCAAGTTAATGTAGTAAACTGTTCTGTCACAGTTGTTTCCTTCGTTGACACCGATTCCAAAAGTAACAATAACTGTAACTACATTATATTATCGTTATTGTTATTGGCTGTACAATGATTGGCTCTGTATCCCACAAAAAGTATTTTTTTTTAAATAATCGCTGAAAAATTGTCACTCTTGACAAAAAGGGATTTTCATTAATTATTTAAAAAAAATGAAATCAGAAAATGAAAAACCAAACCCTAAATGAAAAACTTTTTTTATATAATATTATTTTTCATTTATAAATATTTAATCACTTTGAGAGAGTGGATTCTTAAAGAAACGAATATATATTTTCCATGAAGGTTATAAGAAGGAGAACGATCGCTATAGAAAATATTGTCCCCGAAATATGGATAAAATAAGTGAGGCGATGCGACCGCTAAGTAGTATCAATAAAAGCGGGCTGTTGTGCGCTAATTTGAAATGATATATCAATTTGTACATTATGCAACTAACTTCATCTACTTGTACTCATAAACAGCTAACTTCGCAGATACTACTTCTTGATGACAGCGCGGCTGGTGCCTGAAAAATGAACTATAAATTCTACAAATTTTCAGGGACAGACGCGCTAATGCTTTAACACGTAGCGATCGTTCTCTTTCTTTATAACCTTCATGATATTTTCTTACCTCTTAATGAAGTGTAAAATATATACAACAATAACAGTGAATAAAATAAGCAGTAATAATAAGTAACTTGTTGTGTTTTCCTTTTTATTTTTCATAAATTAAATACAGATTTTCATCGTCATCTTTACAATACCATACAGAGTGTAGTGTAGTGTCATTTCCATGAATATTATATGGTATTATATAATATAAGATATATTGTTTATATATTATTAAAATATTTTATATATTGATTAAAGTGGAAAGCTTTTAAAAGTTAAATTCATTTATTATTATGATAATATGGTAAAAGAAAAATGAAGGAAAATTATTTAAAATATATACAAATATAATACCATAAATAGGAGTTTTTTTAAATAATTTTATTTAGCTTATGTATTATATTTGTTTAATTTAATTATATTTTCTTTATGTTGAGATTACTTTAATAATTGTTTGTTATTTCTTAATTAAGGACCAGAATGATTTTTTAAAATATTTTATTATTAATTCCTTTGTAAATTTCTTTATCATTTATACGCAATACAAAGAATATAGGACGTATTATGGTAGCCAAATTGATTGTCTGATTATTTTTTTAACCCATTTTAGACGTTCATCATAAATTTTAATTACAAATTTTCGACAAGTAATCGATTTTTATTACCGATTATCGATTTTTTAATAGCAGTTTGTACACGTATATGTCTAGCATAGATATACAACATATAGAAAGAGGATCTATATAGCGTAAAATAAAATTTATGGCGTAAAACAGCACCTCAGAATGAGTGACTCGAAACTAAATAAAACCATTCAACGCATGCTATATGTTCATTAGCAATCATTTGGTGGCGCTAGTGTATATCTCCAATATATCTCTCCATTTAAATTTCAAATCTATGTCATTAAATGGAATACTCTATCTAAATGTTTTATACAATGTGTTCGATTTACATCTAGGCATGTAAATATCACGAATATGACAAAATACTCCGTTAAGCAATCTAAGTAAGAGGTATTACAGGTGTTATATGAATTTGCAAAAGTTAGTTGTATCGTGGCTTATCAGTTGCAGTTCATCTATTCAACTAAGAAACTCCCACTCTCCAAGCGTCTTACATTTATCTCAACGCATATCGAAGCTTCAACACATGTATATAATACCTTTCACTTAGATTAATTGCTGAACGCATGTATTCATACTCGTTTTAATATGCCTCTATATAATACCTCTCACTTATATGTATTGCTGGATGCATGTATTCATACTCGTTATATTTATATGCCTAGATGTAAATCGAACATTCTGTATTTCTACGATGTATAGACATAGAGAATAGTGTATTTAGTATCAGCATTGAAACCGTGCGAAGCCGGGGCGGGTCGCTAGTATGAAATGAAATTGATAAAATCTACCAACAAAAAATGAAAATTGAATCTATGTAAAAAATAGTTCGTTTTATACTCTTTGCTAGTTAGTAAAATATTGTTTTATTAAATTAGGCGCTTCAACTCAATGTTAATAAATACTACAATGTGTAAATATGAATCTTGTTCAAAATGTAATCAGAGCTTTCACTCAACTACCTTTAGATATTATTATTATAAAACAATGTTCTATTTTAGAATCGTTTTGCCTTGGATAATTCCATTAGAAATTGGATAATAAGTTATGGAATTTGATGAAACTCGGTGGATGGGGTAATTTTGATCCAAAAGGTATAAAAATTAGGTTAATTTAATGATTGGATATAGAGTTTCTAAGATATCGCAACTTTTGGATCGATTTTAGTCCGTATCTCAAAAACTATTCGACCAGTCGTCAAATGCAACTGATTTTTGTACTTTTTGGGTCAAAATTACCTTATAGGTATACTGAGTTTTATCGAAATTTTAGATAAAATTTTTTTCGATTTTTTGCAATTTTTTAAGGGGTACCCGAGAAAATCGAGAAAAACTGAAAAAAATTTTTGTTTTGGAATTTGATGAAACTCAGTGTGGGTGGAGTAGTTTTGACCCAAAAAGTATAAAATCGGGTTCACTTAATGATTTAATTTATAAAAAGTAACAATGCCAGCGAGTATCATGGGCAAAATTTCATTTTCCAAAAACTTGAGGGCTATAACGTGATAGTCTTTGTTTTTAAAGAAGAAATTGTCCAGCAAAGCGGGCGGGTATCTGCTAGTTCTAAAATAATATAATAGTTTGAATTTTTCGTTATGTATGTATTTAAAAAACATTATAATAAATAATATTCTATAATGTTGATATAAATACTCTTTTAATTATATTATTATAATAATTATACTAAATATAATTAATATTTCATATTATTTTTATAATTTTAATTCAAACGAAAGTTTTAATGTTTCGTTATGTAGCAAAAAAATTTTCCTATGAAAAAATTATATATATGGTTTAAGCAATATAAATAATTATTTCCCCCACCTAAAAGGGTGCCAATTTTAAATTTTATAAAAAAAAAAACAAGTTTCAAAAAAAAAAAAATTTATCAAAATTGGAGCCATTCTCGAAGATTGCCTCTTTTATGTAGGTATACATTGACGCGATATATACAATATCATGAAAGCGATTAAAAACTAAATTAATGTACACATACTTAAAAATTTTACTTTAAAAAATCTTTTGAAATACCTACAAGCCTCCGATAAAGCAGGTACCTCAAAATTAAAAAAATAAATTTTTACCTTTAATTAAGTAAGGTTATATTGGCTGTCCACGCAGGACACACTTAGGCTATATAGCCCATTGTGATACCATATATGTGTTTTATCACCTTTCCGCTGATAATTTCATTTATCAGCTCCTCCATAATTTTCAGAGGCTGAGTGCACCTCCTTCATGCATATACCATGCACTACACCAGCCTATCACAACTATTAATTAAATTTATTTAGCTAAGACGGAGCGAATCGAACCCGCAACCTAATCTAACCTACCTTTAAGTGGGATAAAAGTTTGTATTTTGAAAATATTTTTTAGTTGAATTTTTTCTAATAACTGTCTTCATAATGCTTCAATTTCTTTTAATTTCTGATAAATAAAAAGTGAATAATATACTTAATAATAATTAGTGTATAATTTTTTTCTTCGACCTATTTAAACGTAAGGAAGGTATTAAAAGCAATCACAAATACTGCTGAAAGGCATTTGTATCTACAAAGCTTATTTTATTACCTATATCTATATTAAAGATATTTAGTTTGCCCTCAGGATTTTTTATTTATACCATCATGAATAATATAACATAAAATGTTTCAAAAAAAAGTACAGTAAAAAACAGAAATAACATGGAAAAATAATATACCAAATGTTCAATATAAATATTTACGCATTTAGTTTATCAGTTTTTTAGTTTTTTATCAGTTGCGTATATATTTAAAAAAAAAAAAAAAACAAACAAAGGTATGGTTATGTGTTTAGCATCATATACAGGGTGTGTGGTTATTCGAAACAAAGGTTGAAGGAGGTTAAACATTTGAGACGAGCTTTGAGGGTTGCGCGAAATATAAAAATCGCGAAAATTCATCTTATTTCGACATGAAAATATACCAAAAGTGCTGAAAAGTTGACGACCACAAAAAGTACGTCTTTGACACTTACTCAATCTACGTACAAAACTGAATACCTCATTCCTCTTGCTTAATTTAGAGTAGCTGTATATGTGATATAGAAAGAATTATATACTTCGAAAAAAACTGATTTTTATTCGAAAAACTGATCAGCATTTGAACTAATGTTTTTCACCGATTCTTCGAAATTTTAAGATTTGAATCTTCGTTAATAAGCGAGGCGAGGCGAAGTATAATGTTTCAAAAACGGTGGTGAAACGAGGCGAATTGTCTCAAAAACCTCGCCTCATTCAAGATGACAACCCACTTCCCAAATTTCATTAAATATTTTAGGAAAAATATTCATTTATTAAAAATTATATAGAAAATGCTAAAAAAATTGTAAATGTTACGAAAATTAATATATACTCATAACAAAAAATTTTCAAATCTTTTCATCATATTAATTATTTTTTGTTTTTATAATTTTATAATAAAATATAATATAATTTAATTATGACAATATGATCATATTATAATATAATTAATCAAAAAACCACTTTTAGCAAAAAGAAAACCGACTTCAAAAGAAAACCTTTTCCAAAACAAATTGATATGCACTAAAAAAAATAAACATAACGATAATATAATGTAGTAACAATTATTGTTATTTTTGGAGTCGGTATCAGCCAAGGAAATAACTCTGACAGAACAGTTTGCTATATTACCTCGGCTGACACCGACTCCAAAAATAACAATAATTTTAACTACATTATATTATCGTTATGTTTTTTACTTTTTAGTGCTTATTAATTTGTTTTGGTAAAGTTTTCTTTTGAAGTCGGTTTACTCTTTGTTAGTTTAGTTACATAGTTTTATTTTATGTTGTGATTTTTAGTGAATATGAATGCAGTAATTTGTCACAAAAAAAGGAATAATCGAAATCGGTTGGCGTGATATTGAATTATTCGTCTTCTTATCGTGCATACTTAATGCAAATTTAAGACTTTTATGGTTTTCTCATGGATGCCGTTTTTCATGGACCACACGACAAAAATCAAAATCGGTTCACCCAGTCGAAAGTCCTGAGGTATCACACAAAAAAAATACAGTCGAAAACCTCCTCCTTTTTTGTTTGAAGTCGGTTAAAAATATTTTCTAAAATAGAAATTAGAATTGTTGTTTGTATTCAAACAAAATATGATATCATTTTAGTTTTGAGATTTTATAATTAAAAGAGATAAAGAACAGAGAAAAAAAGACACAGAAAAAGACCTCCTATACAGTTCTTAAAACATCACGAGATTTTAACTTTTTATAATATTTAGTTTTGAATTTTTATTTTTATTTTTTTTAAATTTTTTTTTTTTTTTTCATTCGAAGAGTCAAAAAAATTTAGAAAATGAGAGACTTATATTCCGAGTTTTAAAGAAATTTATTTTCTAACAAGTTTTTTTTAACCATATTATGTACATTCATGCAAAATAAGTCAAAGTAAGCAAAAATTTTATCTTTAAATAAGCGAGGCGAGGCGAGGTGATAAGAAAACTACGCCGTGCCTCGTACCTCGTGAAATACTAATAGTATACAAGAATGAACAAGAAATAAGTATGCAAGGGTCTCAAAGACGAAATTTTTGGTTTGAAATGTGTAGTTTTGAAATTTTAAAAGCAAAGAGCAAAGCATAAAAATTTTACAAAGAAAAAATCAACTTAATCCCACTTATCAATGCTGAGATCTTTCTTCTATTTGAGCACTTACCTCTTTAGGTAGCAGCTATTGAATGAAAATTCATCGCATTCTTAATCATCAAAATAATAAATTGTTAAAATTTAGATTTACAACGTCCAATAATTTTTAATTTACTCATTAACCAAAATAGACAAATTAAAAACCTTTAATCAACTTTACTTATGAATCAACTTGCTATCTTTTTAAGACCTTTGTCCATCATCAGGCACCGAGATATGGGGAAAAAAGCAGCAAGGGGATAGCACCGAAACACAAGAGGTTCAGGGAACAATTTGTTGTAAATGTAAATAAAACTTATTCTGAAAACCTATAAACATATGGTTCATTACTAAGTTATCCTGAAAATTGTAAAACCGCGCATTCGGAGTAGTATTAGGAACAGGTATGTGTAATATTATAAATGGAGGTATGTTAGCAAAGATGGCACTGGAATACTAGCACAATGTGAACTACTTAGGAAAAATTTTTTGTAATCACTACTCCAAAAAATTTATCCATATGAAATGAAAATTACCGTACGCGAGTTTCGTTTCCATGACAACGATACACTACTTTAATTATAGAATTGTATGGATGCATATACAATTGTATGAATTGCAGTTATGACTTACATTGAAAATTTAATATTATTTTCTCACAAATTTAAATAACTAAGTATGATAATTTACATTAGAAAAATAATATTTGTGCGATTTGATTTCTTGTTTTCAAAATTTTTAATGCATTAAGTTTAATTAATTCGTGTTTTACAATAATTTTAATTTTACATTTCTATAACATTAACATGTAAAGAACTGCAAATTAGTCATTACAGCGGCCTTTATCGCCAAAAATTTTCACTGGAAGCGCTGGAATCGATTATATTGTCCTTACCATGACTACGCACACAACGAATATGTATGTTTTTGTTGGTATATCCTGTATATGTGAAATATGTATCAAGGTATACTAATTTTATTCCTAAGTTTGTAACGCTTAGAAATATTGATTATGCGAACAAACTATTCCTATAGATGTTCATAAAATCAATTAATTAGATTGGTCTTCCAGATTCTGGACCCAAAAAACAAAAATAAAAATATAATAAAACATATATATATATATGTTTTACGCTCGGGCTCGCTCGATCTTACAATTAGTAATTATTAAAATATGGATGCATTCTAAAATCAATTAACCAGATCATGAGGTTAATAGTTTTTCGTTGTTACTTTCTCTTGAATTATTTTGGATAAACATATAAAGGTAACCTTTGTACAATAACTTCAATTCCATCTACGTGCCTTTCTTTGCACAACATACAACAAACGATAAAGAAATAACATTACAATATATCAACAAATTTTTTTTATGTGCATGGTATTTGGCGACTGACAGAAAAGTGTCTATTTCCCTGCATTGCTTTGCAATAAGTATGAACTTTATATACAAAATTGTGTATTTGAATTTATATATGAATTCATAGATTTGTTGTTATATTCCTGTATGTACAGTTGCTGGTAAACGAACAGCTTCCACATGTCAGATAAGCTTCATATATAAAATTACAGAGTGTATCGGATTGGAAAAAATCTTGTATAATTGCGAAACAATTAACAGGAAAAGCAAACTAGTAATCTGTATTTTTTTTAAACTCAAAAAAAACAAGTGAAAACATACAATTGACTGAGTTAATTGTTGAAATGCCATGCATAGTCAGTGTTGATTTCTTTATCACATAACACATACAAACATGTAATAACTGATAATCAAGTATAGTACATATTATAAAATTTTCGCCTAATTGGCGCCCTCACGGGTAAACAGTGATGTTTACGAAAAAATGTTTCAAACAAAAGTTGTGTAATTTTTGAAGAAACATTTTTTACATTTAAACTTTTGTTCTATCTCTAACGGTTTACAAGATGGGTCCTACGGACCCAAGACCCAATTGAACTATGATGCTCATTTACGAACTTGACCTCACTTTTTACGTCCTCAGTACGCTGTAAAAATTTCAGCTCGATATCTTTTTTCGTTTTTGAGTTATCGTGTCCACAGACGGACGGACGGACGGACGGACAACCAGAAATGGACTAAATTGGTGATTTTATGAACACCTATGACAAAATTTTTTTCCTAGCATCATTATTTTTAAGCGTTACAAACTTGGGACTAAACTTAATATACTATGTATATTTCATATATACATGGTATAAAATTTCTTTCTATTCGCCATGTGAACTGATTCTAGCGCTGTCTAGTGGTAGAAATAGAAGCTGCCTATGAAATGTCAAATTTATACATGGCTATGATTGAATTGTTTATTTATACTTTGATAATGAGTGACATAAAAAATAATAAATTATTTTAACTATGTGACACGTTCGTACTCTTATTTCTGTTGAAATTTGACTTGTCATAGACAGCTTCTATTTTCTACCACCAGACAGCGCTAGAATCAGTTCCCATGGCGAATAAATGAAATTTTATTTTTTAATATTTTATAATAATTATAAATTTTATATGTATTTTAGAAGGGCTGTACAACGCTCTGTCAGATAAAGCACAGCTCAAAGTTAGTTGATTTGGCCTAACTTTCCTAAGTACCAAGTTGCTACGTTTTGAATCTTGGTGGATCTAAAGTTGAAAGTTTAGTCCCAGGTTTGTAACGCTTAAAAATGTTGATGCTACGAAAATAATTTTGATATAGGTGTCCATAAAAACACCTAATTAGTCTATTTTCGATTGTCTCTCCGTCTGTCTGTCTGTCTTTCAACACGATAACTCGAGAACGAAAAGAGATATAAAGCTGAAATTTTTATAGCCTGCTTAGGACGTAAAAAGTGAGGTCGAGTTCGTAAATGAGCAACATGGCTCGACTGGGTCTTCGGTCCGTAGGAACCATCTTGTTAACGGCTAGAGATAGAACAAAAGTTTGATAGAAAAAATGTTCCATATAAAAAAATAAACAACTTTTGTTTGAAACATTTTTTCGTAAACATCACTGTTTACCCGCGAGGGCGCAAAATAGGCGCAAATTGTATAGTAGATATGTATTATATGCTAATATCAGTTATGTATGTGTGACTTGTATGTATGTGTAATGTGACAGTGTAATCAACACAGTCTATACATGGTATTTCAACAATTAACTCAGTCAATTGTTTGTTTTCACTTGATTAGTTTAGATATTTTATATCCATAGAAATAAAACTATCTACTTTTACTCAATATAAAAGTACATGTCAATATTCTATTTCAATTAAAACAGAACAGCACTGCAATCTTATGTCCATTTTATTAGTCTATTTTGCAGAAGCCGATTTATTCCTGTCATCGTTTCAGGCGTAGATTATGCGATTACAAATTATTAGCACCTCTTGAAATTAAATCAAAATCGTAAACTTTGACATGGAATATTTCGAAAACAACAGGCGTTGGCGAGATTAGTGTCTCCAATTGAGACATTTGTTCAGAATTAGAAGAAGAATATTTCCAAATACAGTGGTTCGAGGGTCTTGTATCTACAGATGACGAATCGTCCAGCGAAATCAATAGACGTGAGTATTTTATAAATAAATGTTTGTTGTTTGTTGTGTAGTTTGTTACAAGTGTACCTCGTCGTTAAGGGTTAAAACTGAATCATTCTGTGGATAATATTATGTATAGGTACTATAAAAATGGAGAATACGAATTTAAATCGAATATTTCATATCATGTCGAATTCAGAGTGAGCTTTTCTATTCGTAATAGAATTGAATTGTGTATAATATGGATTGACTTTCATTCATTTCACACCCATGATACACCATCACCATATATTTTTGATATACTTATCCTATTTCTACCAATTTATTATTCATATATAAATATCTCACTTTATGTTATGGTGAACAAAACAAAACACGAAAAAAAAAGTTTTTATTCTTTTAAATTGTTCACTCGATGACAAAAATATTTTTTCCTCGTTTTTATTTTCTCTTGCAAACCGATTAAAGAATTATAATAATACTCGAAAGTAATTTTCTAATTCAAATTATTATTATAAAACTTTTCATTCAAATATTTAATATACTTTTTCCATACTTTTTTTTTAAACATGACGTCAACTTTCAAATTTCATTTTTTGCTATTATATTTAGGTCCCATGCTTCAAACGAACCGGTATTTTTAAAACCGTTTAATGTAATAAAATGACATAAAAAGTTCATCACTCAGAAGCCACGTAATCTAAGCAATTTTTATACACTACCTCCTACTATAATTGTTAGTTAACAAGTGAAAACAAACAATTGACTGAGTTAATTGTTGAAATACCATTTATAGTCAGTGTTGATTTCTTTATCACACAACACATACAAACATGTGACACATACATAACTGATAATCAAGTATAGTACATATTATAAAATTTCGGACGGACGGACAACCGGAAATGGACTAATTAGGTGATTCTATGAACACCTATGACAAAATTTTTTTCCTAGCATCATTATTTTTAAGCGTTACAAACTTGGGACTAAACTTAATATACTATGTATATTTCATATATGCATGGTATAAAAAGAACCACATTGTTATAGAGAAAAACAAGCCAAGAAACATAGCGTTTTTGTTTACAGCTAATCAATGGCTAAATTAAATGAAAAAATTCGCAAAATTACAAAAAACGGTTTTCTTGCTATTAAATTGGAAAGTTACAGATCATAAAAAAACCTATCGATGCGTAGGTGTCGAGAAAACGGCACCTACGTATTTACATTACATTTGAGACGTTACACGAAAGATAACAACTGCAAATATTTTTTTAAATGTAAAGTAAGTATTTATTAGTAAAGTGTGCAAGTTCCAGAGTTTTACCAGCAAGAAACCCATCCCAAAAAATGCACTTTTCCGTTGCCCGATTGTCGCATCAAAAATTAAAAATTTTTTACTGGTAAAGTATCATGCTCGAAAAAGTCTAGACGAAACCATTAAGTCCCGAAAAACTTAGCTCTACCTTAGCCCCTCGACCAAAAGGAAAGTTTTTACGAAATGTCCTATATCGTAAAGAATGCGATATTTAGTAAAATTTTATTCCTACTCAACTTTAAAATCGAAAAAGAAAAAAAGTTAAGCAAATGTAAAAACGACTATTTTCGCTCATTTTTTCAAGATTTCTCGGCACCTACGAATCCAAATCGGACTTACCATACGTTAATCGATAGTTTTTTTTTAGATCTAGAACATTACTATTTAATTTTTTTGCATTGGGCGTCAACTTTCAGTTTTAATGCAAGAAAATCGTTTTTCTGTCTTTCGCGAATTTTTTCGGTTAAACTGATTTCATTTCTCCCACTGGTTCATGCTTCGTTTTCCAAAATTTCTTTATTATTTTCAAATACACATTCGTTAGTTTTTATACCTTAGACAGCTTCTTTAATGATTCTCTAATTTCTTAAACTTAAATTGATTTAAAATCGCATTTGTGAGTAATTTATACCCCTATAAAACAGACGTTTTCCGGGCGCTTAATTCAAATGTAACATGGATTTTCCTATTTTCAGATGGAGCGCCCCTTTAAACGTTGCATATTTATTGTCCATAAGATACATGCGAAATACGTATCGATGATCGTACATATGACAATGCGCGTGAACAAATCTGTCATCACACGATTAAAGATTACTGAACAGTTGACGCGAGTGCTGATGGGTTAATATGTTTGTCAACATCATAAAGAACATAGCAAATAATCGAGAACAACTGGATCTAAGCCAAGGTCCCCGCCCCTTATAAACAGTAAGATTATTAGACTATAGGCAATACCTTTTTGAGTAGTTTAGGTGCTTGTTGAGATTACGTAATTTGAATTTTTCGTTATTCAGAGCTGATAAGGATCGATAAGAATAATAGTAACAGACATTTTGTATAAATAAACAAGTGAAAACAAACAATTGACTGAGTTAATTGTTGAAATACCATGTATAGTCAGTGTTGATTTCTTTATCACATTACATATACCAACATGTGACACATACATAACTGATAATCAAGTATAGTACATATTATAAAATTTCCGCCCTAATTGTCGCCCTCACGGGTAAACAGTGATGTTTACGAAAAAATGTTTCAAACTAAAGTTGTTTAATTTTTGATAAGGAACATTTTTTACATTTAAACTTTTGTTCTATCTCTAACGGTTTACAAGATGGGTCCTACGGACCTAAGTCCCAATTGACCTATGATGCTCATTTACAAACTTGACCTCACTTTTTACGTCCTGAGTACGCTATAAAAATTTCAGCTCGATATCTTTTTTCGTTTTTGAGTTATCGTGTCCACAGACGGACGGACGGACGGACAACCGGAAATGGAATAATTAGGTGATTTTATGAACACAAAATTTTTTTCCTAGCATCATTATTTTTAAGCGTTACAAACTTGGGACTAAACTTAATATACTATGTATATTTCATATATACATGGTATAAATATGAAATTTTTACAGCAACATTTAATGATCGATATTGACATTTTTATTTCAATTTAAAGGAAATTTGATTTTCTTGTATAGTTTACCATATGTTGTTCAAACAGTTACCAAACATATCTACCGATGTAGTTAATGTTTCAATAATACATTGTTCTCTTCGCCATGATTTGTTCTACAAATTTTTTAAAAGAATAGTTTTAGAATACTCCATTCAGCTATATATTTAATATAAAATCCACTTTCTTAAAAAAACATGTTTTCACCATTACTCTTTTCTTTTGTTTGGAAAATATTATGTACACAAAAACGAGATGTAATTTTTATATGGGAAAAACCTTTATAGTAATAAGTATATGCCTTATGGGTGGTACTTTCTAACAAAAGCAAAGTAAATGCTTTTCACGAAATGTGGACGCTAGCTCAAAATATTATGTAAATTTGAAATTTTCTTAAAATGTATTTTCAATAAAATTGCTCATGTTTATACAATAGGCAAGTAAAAAGAGCAAAAAAACTATATTTATCTTGAAAATATCTATTATATAGAGTATTCGATATACTGTAAGCTCAGCATTTTAACCTAAAGACTCGGGTAAGTTTGGACGAACCCGCAGTTAAGTTTAGTCAATAGAGTATTGCTTTCTCAGTGCGTGTTCAATCCTCATTGCAGTTTACACGAAGTTCTATTCTAAGATAATCTAATCAAGATAAGTCTCAACTTGCCATTTATAACTCAACCAAATTTCATAAACCAAGCTTTGGTTTGCAAGTTTCTGTCTAGTCTCATACAGGTCAATAAAGTAAGCCAGGCTAATAAATAATTCCACCATCACATTTTGAAAAAGACTTACCTACTTAACTTATATGCCAATAAATCAAGCACCCGCCAGTAAGTCTTACCGGAAACGTTTAGTAGTGCTGTGGATATCTATATTTGATAATGCAAAAGAAAATGTGATTTGTATAGAAAACAGTTAAGATGTATGTAGCTAGAATGTGGGTACTCTTAGTAGCGCTATCACTATTCTACAGAGGATGCAAAACATTGTCATACGAGTTATGCTGTTCCTTTGCTAGTAACAAATGCAGAAATAAATTTAATTTATTTTAATTACAAAGGAGAATATTTAGAGGTCTCGATCTATAACGATTTTTAAAACGATTATTTATAGTCGCATCAATAACAGCTCCGATTCTGATGATTTTTTTTTTAAATGACTCTTTTTTATACATTATTTAAAATAGGAAACAAATCAGAATCGCGACTGATTTCTAAACCAGAAATCAAAAAATTAAAGAGAAAAATAAATTACTTATTTTTCATGGTAATTTATTTTTCTCTTAAATTTTTTAATTTCTGGTTTTTATTTTATTTTAATATTTACAATTTTGCTTATTATTTTAAATTAAACTTTTATTTTCAGTCTTAATCCCTTATTTTGTTTTTTTTATATATTTTTATTTACAAAGATAACCCTATCTAGGGATTTACTGAATATTTTATTGTGTTTCAGGTGAAGGCAGGCATTTATATTGTTTTAGACGGTGTATTTTATTCGTATCATATTCTGGTAAATAATTTTATTTTAATTTTAAGGATAATATTTTAATAATTGTTTCAGGGCGTTGCAGTGTTTATGTTATTTAATTTTTCGTATTTTGATAATTCAGTTTTAATTTTAAGAGGTTTAAGTAATGCTACTGAAGGGGATTGCCAAAGCAGTCGAAACCGGTCCAGCTAATTAATATTAATTTTATAATCTAGCTAAATATTTTTATACACACACACACACACACACACACACACACACACACACACACACACACACACACACACACACACACACACACACACACACACACACACACACACACACACACACACACACACACACACACACACACACACACACACACACACACACACACACACACACACACACACACACACACACACACACACACACACACACACACACACACACACACACACACACACACACACACACACACACACACACACACACACACACACACACACACACACACACACACACACACACACACACACACACACACACACACACACACACACACACACACACACACACACACACACACACACACACACACACACACACACACACACACACACACACACACACACACACACACACACACACACACACACACACACACACACACACACACACACACACACACACACACACACACACACACACACACACACACACACACACACACACACACACACACACACACACACACACACACACACACACACACACACACACACACACACACACACTCATACATACATACAGACACCCTCGCGGAAGTAGTCAGGGAAGCTTCCTGACACCTTAAAACGTCGAGATCTGATGAAAACTCGATTTTGGCAAAACGGGGTGAAAACAATAACTTCCCTATTTTCTTAGCGGGAAGTTAAAAAGAAAAAACTCTTAAAAAAAATTTGTTAATTATTTAAATAAAAAATGTTCTTTTGGGGATGGGATCGATATTAAATTTACATATTTCCATTCCAATCGAAGTTACATTTCATATAGATTATTCCACACACTTGGAAACGTAAAACTCGAAATTTTGAGGGATTATTCCGCGTGAAGTTATAGATAAAGAAGTTTGATTGAATATGAAGATAAATAAGTAAAACTGAAGATGAAAGAAGTTGAAGCGTTGCTCAAGGTTCTCCTGAACCAGAATTGCATTCAAAGCGTACGGCCTTAATTAAGAAATTAGTATAGCGTCATGAAAACGTCATGAAAAAGCGCAATGTTTGTTATTGAAACATTGCCCGTTCTATGACCATTTTTCTACTCTGATACCGTCAATTTTTACCACACTTATTTTCAGAAAATACTATTATTTTACTTTCTCCTGAAAATATATTCGTCTGGCCTACCTCAATTGTGCCGTGCGTAAGAAAGTTTTCGATTACATTTCAAATTAAAAACTAAACAATTATGTATATGTTGCAGCCAAAAACCATAACCACTCAGAATTGGTTTTATTAAAAACAGTCTAGTTGATATTGAATCAAAAGTCCGATATTGAATATCCATTATTTTTGGAAATAAATCAAAATCGATATTACCTGCCAGCTACGATTCTTATTAATTTTCACTGAACGATTTTGGTTAAAAGTGATCCAGACGAAAATGTAACTAAATGTAGTTAATTAAAAAATCAGTTTCATATTTTAAGACATTATAAGACATATTTATAAACCAGCAGCTTTGATGAATAATTTTCATTTTAAAAGAAAGACTACCGCGTTATAGTCTTCACTATCGTGCTGTCATTTATCTTCTCTCCATTAGAGTAAAGGCAATGCCACCTTGTAAAACACCACTTTATATCATTCAACCCACTTGCTCCCGCTTAGCCCGCCACCTTAACACTAATTTAACTTCCATCCTTTTGAAAATTAGACTTTTGGCTTGATTTCGGAGATTTGTCCCAGGAGGTTGCCGTGCTCTCGATTGATGACAGGCAAATTTTAGAATCCCCCCTGCGTAACACTCGTAATAAAGACAATGACACCTTTTTAGTCAAATCACTACAAGCTAGCCTTCGTATCATATTGTAATGTATAAGCTGTAATACTGTGAACTTGTAGCCAAATCCGCCTAGTAGATTTTGGGTGAAAGCGTACAAATTTTGAGCCCCCGTTAAATCCCGTTAGGGATTGAATTTTTCAAAATTCGTTCTTATAAGATTCTTACATCATAAGCTGCGTGCCAAATTTCTGCTCAATCTATTGGGTGGGTCGAGCTGTGTGATGATAAATCGGGCAGTCACCCAATCAGTGACGATTTTTCTTTTATACATACCTACAGAGATGAATCAATTTTATAGGTACTCAATATTTTAATAAGAATAAATGAGGATGATGATGATAATTTGAGAATGATTGGTAATAGCCGTTCTGTACTCACACACATATTGCGGTCAGTCAAGCAAACGGTAGAACAAGGGTCACATATATGCTATCAAAACGGTTATGATTGCCGTGATATTTAAATGAATTTGATAATGCTAGAAATTGTCATACAGACTGTTTATTGCATATAAATAACAGTTATGGCAGTCAGTCAATTATTTGTGAGAACAGAGATGGTAAATCAGCCCTAATTCATGTACAATAAATAAATAACATGCATTTAATTTTTTAAACCTGAAATAAACTAGAAATAAAATGGTCAGCCAATAAAAAAAAAATTTTTCCAATTCTATGAATTACATCTCATTTATTTATTGTACATACATTAAGGTTGACTGACCAGCTCTGTTTTCACATTTAACTGACTGATTATTATAACTGTTATTTATATGCAATATACAATCTGTTTAACAATTTTCAGCTTTAATAAATTCATTTAAATACCACGGCAATCATAACCGTTCTGTTTATCTGAACCCTGTTCGACCCTTCGCTGGACTGGCTGCATTATGTGCGTGTACACAACTATTTTAACCAAAAAGATCAGCTTTAGTTAATTCAGATAATTTTTTTTGGCTTGGCTCTTCCATTATAGAAAATATCGATATTCTCTTAAACATTCATCAATATCGATGCTATCTGTTTTCTTAAGTCAGAAATAAGAATCCTTACCGACTATCGGTTTTGACTGTAACATATATACCCTGTCAACAATATACACTTTCCATATACTTCACAGTTTAAAAAATCTTCGTATTCGATGTAGATATGTACACACTACGTATCATTTATCTTTACAATAATGGATTTATCGATAATATATGGTATTGAAAACAAAGTGGTTTTTGGGTTAAGCATTACATTTTATTATTGAATATTGTGCACAAGCTGAGTAAAAATGTATCCCAATGTGAAATGGGATCCAACACAACATCACAGATGATAGAGATACATACATACCTCCTCACATAATATACATATTATACTTACTATACCATATACATACATGCACATTATATCTGTGTGTGGTCAGTGACGGGAAGTTGGATTAACGATGTGGTCGTTCAGAATATTCCCTTAGGATATCATCATAGGAACATACCCAACAACAACAATCTTATCTGTACACAAATATAAACATACAGTGGTAGTTAAAGTATTATGCTTATTTATTTTTATACAGCATGCTTTTGTTTATATGTCAAGTAAGCGCTTAATTTCTAGAAGAATGGTAAAGCTGCGGTATGCTTGGAACAAGTATTACAAATATCACTCAATAATGACAGCGCAACGGTATAATTTCTTGATGTTCTTTAAAAAGCTGTGTTTGCCCTGCCGTTTGAAATCGTAAATAATGTTCGTACAAACTTGGGCAAACATTTGTTATGCATGTTCCTAACTGTACCCTGATGTATGTGCCCTGACTAAAAAACTGCACATAAAAAACTTGTTTTATTACACTGAAATCGAATCCTTTTGGTACAGTAAATCTGGCATTTTGACTGGAAAAAATTACAATAGTGACTCTGAGGTTATAGATCGTTAGGGGGGCATGTAAATAACTTTAAAAAAAATTAAGAGAATTTTTCGTTCCGCTGTTTTTGAGAAAATCCAAAAAAATGGGGAAAAAAAATTTGGAATGCGTTTTTCTCGGAATCTATTGATTTAAGGGAAAAGTTTTTCAATTAAAAATGTAGAAGACTGTCAGCTACATTTTATGTCATTGGAGCAACGTCATACGAGTTAAATTACAAAAAGGAGGTGGCGTTAAAGTATCAAAAAAAGGGTTTTTCACGGTTTTCATTAAGAAAAAATGATTTTTTTGTAAAAGTGTAAATGAAAAAGTTGTTTGACTCAAAATTAGCTTCAACTGTTATTTAAACAATTTTTTTGTAAAACTTACCGTTTTTGAAATACAGCTTGCTAAAAAATCTGTTTTTTAAAATTTTGAAAAGGAGTACTTGATTTCCTTTTTATTTTCTTGGTTTATTTTAAACATACATTGTTTTACTATAGCTCGGAAAAGGTAAGTTTTTCATAAAAATTGTTTAAATAAAAGTTGAAGCTAATTTTGAGTCAAACAACTTTCTCATTTACACTTTTACAAAAAAAACATTTTTTCTTAATGAAAATCGTGAAAAACCCTTTTTTTGATACTTTAACGCCACCTACTTTTTGTAATTTAACTCGTATGACGTTGCTCCAATGACATAAAATGTAGCTGACAATGTCTTCTACATTTTTTATTTGAAAAACTTTTCCCTTAAACCAATAGATTCCGAGAAAAACGCATTCCAAATTTTTTTTCCCATTTTTTTGGATTTTCTCAAAAACAGCGGAACGAAAAATTCTCTTAATTTTTTTTAAAAGTTATTTACATGCCCCCCTAACGATCTATAACCTCAGAGTCACTATTGTAATTTTTTCCAGGTCCGGCCTTTTTTTCGTCTATATTGACTGAATCATTTTGATGAAAGATGAAGCTTTTACTTATGGAACCATTGATGGAAATTCGAAAAAAGACTCGTCAATAGTACAACGATCTTTACATATAGATGTCCAAAATAACTATCGTTAAAATTTATATGTATGAGAAGTACGAGATATATGCAGGAATATCTATTATGGCTAGTAGCTAGTTTTGTAGCTAGCCAATAAAAAACTAACTCAATTAAGAGTTTGATGGGACACCCTATGTCCAGTCTTATGTACCTGGTTCTCCAGTTTGCTTTAATTTAGATCCTGAAAGATACAAAAGATAATAACACTTTAAATTAGAAAGTTGATCTTTTTAAAAAAATTAACATTTTTTCAAAAATCATAAGCTTTCGGAAAAATATGTCGCTATTGCATTTAATCGAAAGAAAACATGGTAGCTAAAAAAATGCTTAAGCCAATAGTTGTCGAGGGTAAGAGAAGACTTTCTCTTTTGTCCATGACTTTGACCTTTACCTGAACTTAAAAGTTTTTAACACAGACGAATGATACCTTAATTGTCCTTGATTTTCTTGACAATTTTTCTAAAGAGATAACTTCCGATTATCCGATGATCGATTCCTCCGAAAGCTAACGTTTTTCGAAAAAAATGTTTTAAATAAAAAATGTTAGTTTTTTTATGACGGTCCTCTTTCTGCTTTAAATTGTTATTCTATCTCTTACCTCAGAGGATCTAAACTGACTATAAAATCAACCTGGAGAACTAGGTCCAACCTGATGGCAGAACATAGTCCCGCATCAAACTATTCCATTTTTGTTTTTGTTATTTTTTGATTGGTTAATGGCCCACCCTGTATATAACATATAATTTATTACGTGATTGTGGACTCTCCAATGGACACCACTTGCTTTTGATTTGAATGAAAGGTATGTGATATGCTTTTGGTAGTTTCATCAAAGATTCATTCAAATCGATCTAAAATTGTGATCGTTACGGAGTCAAAAATTGCCATGATTCACTATCTAAAATTTCATAAAATCATATTTATATCTCATACCGTTTTGTTTTGATTGCAAATTAAAAATGTGTAATACCAATTTGTCGACCCAAAATGAGCATAAAGAAAATTGTTTTTTTAGCTGTTGTAACTATCAGTACTGTTACCGTAGTACACAGCCAAAAAAAACAGATGGAGGAAATTCAAAATAAGAACGATCATGTGAATATACAGGGTACAAATACGAATATTTATCTGAAAAAATCAATACATAGTATAAAACAAAGTCGCTTTCTCTGTCCCTATGTCCCTATGTCCCTTTGTATGTTTAAATCTTTGAAACTACGCAACGGATTTTGATGCGGTTTTTTTTAATAGATAGAGTGATTCAAGAGGAAGGTTTTTATGTATAATACATCCATATTATGGTAGAGTAAGGGGTTGAAATAGGGGTTGAAAGGGATATGCTTCAAAAACTAAAAAAGTTGTGCATCGATTAAGCTCAAATATTGACACGATATACAACCAGCTTCAAAGATCTATTGTTTTTATCTACTTTTAACCTTCGGAGGGTAGAAAGGTGTAGCGAGAAAGTGGGAAGGAATTATCGAATATTTACAAATATACCTCAAATAAAAGAGCATGACGTGTACATTACAAAACTGTTATCCCACGCAAGGAAATGTGGAGGGAGGGGTGCAAGTGGGGATGTTACCCAGCAAAGCGGGTAGTTCACAGCTAGTAAACTATAAAAGACAAGTACGGGAAATGAAATATAACGGACAAGTTTATCTTACTCAAGACAGTAATAGCCTACGTAAGGTCATAAAGGCTCCCATCGAGGTTTTAAACTACAAATACACCGAAAAATGATTCGGGTACGGAATCCTAAACTCACATTCGAAACATTACTAAGAACACTCTCCATTAAATTACTTTTTTCCTTATAGCTCTTCACAAAAATTCAACCGATTTTGAAGGTTTTCAGCTCTTTTTTAGTTGTTTCGGATAAAGAACCCTAAATCCCACTTAAAATATAGCCAAGAACACTCTCCTTTAAACTACCTTTCAACCAAAAAGAAATCAAAATTGGTTCATCCATTTTTTTTATTATTATTATTATTTTATTTACTTATTTTTTAATTTAATTTTATTATTTTTAAATTTTATTAATTAAACGAAATATATGAGGAAGAGGTAAAAATATGGCGAACCTTAACGACTTTCCCATTATAAGTAATATAATTGTTCATACTAGCTCAATAAAATCAATAATAATGATCAATAAAAAAGTTTTCTCATTTTATTCTTCAAGAGTAGTTCTGAAGATAATTTTTGCGCATCAACGGTTTTATAAAATATATCGTTCTATCAAATACATATTAAAAATTATTGTCAGAATTCATTCGGATAAGGTAGAGTTTGCTACTATACAAGATATTTTCCAAATGCATTTGTTTTTTTTCACGGGCATCGATAATAATGTGGATTAAGATATTTACGTTGGGATAAAAATCTTATTAGTTTAAAATCAAATTAAGGAGGGGTATGAAGCAAATGCGGCTGGATGGCGTTTAGCTTCAAACTGCAAGTGAGGGTTTGTGTCCCTAGTTAGGGTTTGGGGGGATCATGCTCTTTGACCAACAGCTTTGCCCTACAGTAGTTAAGATTTTTTATCACACCTCGTTTTTTAACTGCTTGCAAAACGGAACACAGAAATTGTACAAGGTAATAGTCTTATATTGAACCCCTCCACACCCCATAACGCCAACTAATAAATCATTTGAAAACCTTAACGCCAACCTCCACGAGTACAAAGCACCACTGTGTCCAAGTGTACACAATAAAGACTTGGGACACTTGGATTAGAATAGCCCTATACAAAAGGCTCGAATAGCTGGTAAATACACTTGAACATGCTAAATAAGGCTGATATGTGAAGTTGCAGAGTGATTCAGCTCTATTAGTTTCCTGAAAATTACAAGTTTTGAAATTGAGAAACCTTAAGGATATTTTCGATCTAGAATAAAAATGACATTATACATACAATGGCTTTTCAATCATATTTTTCCAAACTTCGAACGTAGAATTTCTTTTAGAAAATCTACCTCAACTCATAAGCTTTCAAAAATTGTATAAATATTGTCGGCTTTATCCTGGAATAGACCTAAATCTACTCGTTGCAAATTATATCGAAATGAATATTGTCGATTTTTTAGGAATAAATTAATAAAAAGGGAGTATATCAATAATTTTTATTTATTAGATTTGTTTAGAAATTGAAAATTAGAGATATTAACCGATTGTGAGACAAAAGTACTTGGTATTATAAAATGGAACTTTGATAGAAAAATTATCAAAGCATTGATGTTTCAGACACCTCTTTAATCAGTCCAAACGCGTTACCAGGGATTTGGGATCGATGAACACGAGTTTCGTGATAGAATTGGTCTTTGAGGTACCTGCTGCACCGGTACCCCCTCCTACGCCTTTTTACAGTTTTACTCGCCTCCTACAGTTTTTTAGAAATTCATCATATAATCAGTTCACGTTACACGGAGTTTTTTGGGATCACTGAACTCGAATATCGCAAAACCGAATAATTTCTCATTCATTTCTCAATAACTCTAGGAGACGATGGGGATACCGTTGCACCAGATATCTCTGAGACCGAAACCGATTCTGTAATGGTATTGGTGTTCATGATCCCAAAAACCCCCTACTAACGAGTTTGGACTGATTATATGACAAATTTCTCTAAAACTCTAAGAGGCGACGGGGATACCGATACACCAGGATCCTCTGACACAAATTCCGTCACGATATTTGTATTCAGTGACCCCAAAAATCCCCTTGTAACGAGTTTGGACTGATTATTGATGAATTTCTCGAAAACTCCAGGAGGCGGCGGAGAGACCGTAGTACCAGGTACCTCTGAGACCGATTATGTCTATATTCGTGCTTAGCGACAATAAAAACCCTCGTGTAAGAAGTTTGAAATCATTTTCATCACTATTAACCGAATTGTGAATTTAATATTAACGGTCAATTTAAAATGAAATTATAAAATGCATATTAATTATGCTAATTGCATATTTTTAATTTCTTATAAATCAGACTAGATCACAAAATTTCCCGACGCTCTAACGAATCGAATGCCGAACACCGCATTCAAATCCGATTTACTGCTCAAATTTTTCGAACTTTATTCTTTCATTTGTTCGTCTTTATTAAAATTGGTAAAATCAATTTAATTTAATGAAATTAAATTAATTTAATTTAATAAAATTAATTTAACTAAAAAGAGCCATGAACTTTGTTCGATAGAAAAACTATGACAGAAGTGTTTTAAAATCAAAAAATTTTAATAAAACATATGTGTCATCTGGTTATCAGAAGCGTGACCGACTCTGACTATTAATATTATATAATATTGGACAACTTAGCTCCCCCATTTTCTGACTGAATTTCCACCGTAAGATTAATTCTTCAAAAAATGTTTAAAATCAGTTTTTCAATAAAGAATAATTTTAATTTAAACATTTGTATTTTCTGTTATCAATTTGAAGTCAAGGTCAAAATCGACGTCTCTAAAAAAAAACCCTCTTTGAGGCCAATATTTGTTATGGAAAAGATCCATCCTGTATATGGTTTGGTATCCGCTGAAAATATATTTGTTCCTATATAAATTACTTTAATGTTTCTATACATTCGGCATTGTAATAATTCAAGTAAAACAACTCTTAAGTATCGTTTTTTGTCTTGAAATTTTTCTTACCCAACATTTTCGTACAGATCCACATAAAATGAAAATATTAACAAGTGAAATTTACAAAATTTAAAAAAAACCCCGACAAATTTTTCGGCTACGAAACCCTAAACTCACATTTGGAAAAAAAAATCAAAATCACACACAGGCAAACACAGAGGCAGACACACACACATAGCGGTCAAACTTATAACACCCCTTTTTTTAGTTCGGGGGTTAATAAATAATACTTTTAAACGGGTAGTAAATACTTTTAATACTCTTCAAAACTTTTCTTATTTTGATAAGTTCTATCAGTGCTTAAATTTAACGTCTTTATTCATTCCTTAAAAAAGTCTCGTGTTAATAATTACTAAAATACCAATTATCAATATCTAATTAAAACACGCTGTACAAAAATATATCTGGTACAAGTAAAAAGAGGAATTTAAACATCTCCCAGGGGATATATACAATGCATCCCTTTATAAAACAACCCATTGTTGACGCCAATGTTTGTTTTCCATGTAGGTACGTATCTACTTTAAAAAAAAAAAGCAAATACATGCAAAACAAAATGTATACACTACATTCAGAGTAAAATAAAATAACAAAATAAATTCAGTCCGTCAGTCTGTCACACAAGACAGTAAAGAATAAAAATAAAACCAAATCAGATTTTTCATTTAATTTTACCTATATAATTTAATCTAGGCCTCTTTTGTGTTGTCTTCATGAAAAATTCCTTTCTTTTTGTTGTCAGTTAGATGAAACTAATGATATGGTTCTATATTTTAATTGTAGTTTTTCTTTTTTTTTTGACACCAACCACAGTTCTATTTGTTTTTTTTTCCATCCTTCCAACCTTTCCAACTTCCCATCTAAGGTTAATATTTTCATCCCGAAAAACGACATCGATAATTCTAGATACCCATAATAAGAAAATAACTACTATAACAACGGCATAATATGACAAAAGAAAGAATAATCACATATCAATATACTTACGCTTATTGTATACTAGCTGTGAACTACCCGCTTTGCTGGGCAACATCCCCACTTGCACCCCTCCCTCCACATTTCCTTGCGTGGGATAACAGTTTTGTAATGTACACGTCGTGCTCTTTTATTTGATACCCCACTTAGGTATATTTGTAAATATTCGATAATTCCTTCCCACTTTCTCGCTACACCTTTCTACCCTCCGAAGGTTAAAAGTAGATAAAAACAATAGATCTTTGAAGCTGGTTGTATATCGTGTCAATATTTGAGCTTAATCGATGCACAACTTTTTTAGTTTTTGAAGCATATCCCTTTCAACCCCTGTTTCAACCTCTTACTCTACTAAAATATGGATGTATTATACATAAAAACCTTCCTCTTGAATCACTCTATCTATTAAAAAAAACCTCATCAAAATCCGTTGCGTAGTTGCAAAGATTTAAGCGTACATAAGGACATGGGGACAGAAAAAGCGACTTTGTTTTATAATATGTAGTGATACTATTGTGCACATCCTCACACAATCCTCATGAGGAGGTTTTTTTTGTCTTTTTAATCCTCAAAATTGTTGTGGAAACGAACGAAATTTTTATAACTTCAAATTAAATGAAACGCTACTATACATTTTACATTAAATAATTTTATTAAGGTGCTTACTTAAATAACAAATTAAACCTTCCGGTTATCTTTTCGCGAAAGCGGTGATCATGTCATACATATCAAGATGTTTGAGAGAGCTAGACCGATTACTTTTTCCTGCCCCATTGAGGCACGCAAACAAGATTTTACCCCGCAAAGTATAGAAAACGATGTCTCTACAATATTAGGCCACAAATATTGATCACATGCTTTAGTGCGATGAGCTACCGACTCTGGTATGGCGGAATTTTTTTCACATTCTGTTTGATTAATTATCATTAATGAACCGCCGGTACATGTGAACCACTCTTTTCACTGCCTGGATATGGATATTCTAGTCCTTGACAAAAACATTTGGTTCAGGTAGTAAAACTCCCAACTTAAATTGGTCGAGTACCTACGGAGACTTTGCCCCAAATCATTCGGATTAATTAAAGGAATCTACTATGAGTATGTAAATTGATTTCCGAAAGTACTCTTTTACCGATTTCGCTATGATTTTTTTTCAATTTTAGATATATGCGTGCTTTGAAACGAATTTTGAAACAAAATAAATGTTTCCGCCAAAAATTATCAGATGGGGGTTTAGTATAAAATTAGGAATAATAGACCAGTTATTTGAAGCGATTCATTGTTTTTCATCATGCCCAAATGGGTGGATCCGCCACCGAATACACGTAAGCTGACATCAAAAGTTCAAAAAATAGAATTCATTTATCCAATAAGATTGTAAATATCTGATAACTATAACTTAAGGTTTTTCGACATCTATAACTTTAAAGTTTTGTTTATATTTAAAGACCACTTAGCAGAAAATCCTCTTTTACGAACAGTGAGAAACACAATACACATAAAGTTACCTCACATTTTTTACTCATTTGCAAAAAGTTCAAAATTTAGGAAAACGACACTGAGAAAGAGGTGATATTGAGATACCTGCCGAATATTGTCTGGTGAGATAGTAATTCGCCAGGCTCACAAAGGACATCTCTTGCTCAGTGTTGTAAGTCTACTTAAGGACTGCGTCCCAGAAAAATTTTTGATTTGTTGCCAAATAAGTGCGCAAAATGTACAGTAGCCTTACAGCTATAGGAAGGCGGGTGAACTACAAGAAAGTGAGGTACAAATTCCAATAGCCAAAATTATCGAAGATGATTAAAATACAATTTCTGGTTAGAATCCAACTGTCCGAGTTTTCTCCATTTAGTACAATATCTTATCATGTAATTAGAAAAGCAACAACAACAAAATATATCCAAATTGTTTCACTTGGATCAATTTTTGAGAATAAACCTTCCACAGGAGTGCGCAAAGAAATATGCAAACGAATATTCATATGTGCTGTATACTCGCTAAATATGCTGATTCTAAGGATTAATTTAAAATTAGATAATCGATTCTCACAATCGTTCCGTCATGAATACAAGAATTAAATTTATCAGAAAGTTATTGGTCTTACCCATAAAGACACTATCACACTGCAGCTGGTTTTCCTTATAATCTAGTGATTTTTTTGTCTCGTGTAAGTGCTTACTTTTATGCTAGTCAGTATTCTATAGGGTATGATTTCATTAATTACCACCATTGGCTGTTTCAAACTCACAATATTTTTTTTCGATTCATCTTATTTTTATAAATGTTGGTTTTCATGTTATATTAAACAAAACTATTAAAACTAGTAAAAAACTTTCTTTTACGCATTTAGACATAACTTTACAAAATGAAAAGAAAATTAAAAAAGAAGTTAGATAATTCTTTTTATCTCGATTGAAAAATTTGCAAAATAAATCATTTTAAACAAAAACATTATACAATTTTGACTTTTGTTTACATAACTCCGTCAGTTTAAGCGGGTTTTTGCAATTCTCTGAGAATAAAGTATTTTCCTGAATATTACAAAATTTTGTTGAATAACGTGGCAAATGTTTGCTCTTGATTTCTTTGCATAACTTGATCCTTGCTGCTTGAAGCCAACCTTATATAAATACTAATTTATTGTACAAAATACAGGTGTCTTTTTTAAAATGACATATGCTTGAAACTCGATAAATAAATTTAATTGAGGTTAAATTTAACGAAATATGTTAGTTCCAAAGGCACATATCTTATACTAGCATCGAATTCGATGTAAGTTTTCAGGTTCAATGAAAACCTCATTCTGATTCCTAACTGACAAATATTAGAATGACGCTTTAAATTAGACAGTTATTTATTTGTAAACCGAATAGTTTAGACAGTAATTGAGAGCAAAAATCTAGCTGTTTGTACGTTTGTTCATTCAATTTAAGCAAAACAGGTGAAAACAAACAATCGACTGAGTTAATTGTTGAAATACCATGTATAGCCAGTGTTGATTTCTTTATCACATAACACATACATACATGTGACACATACATAACTGATAATCAAGTATAGTACATATTATAAAATTTCCGCCTAATTGGTGTCCTCACGGAAAAATATTTCAAACAAAAGTTGTTTAATTTTTGATAAGGAACATTTTTTACATTTAAACTTTTGTTCTATCTCTAACGGTTTAAAAGATGGGTCCTACGGACCCAAGGCCCAATTGACCTATGATGCTCATTTACGAACTTGACCTCACTTTTTACGTCCTGAGTACGCTGTAAAAATTTCAGCTCGATATCTTTTTTCGTTTTTGAGTTATCGTGTCCACAGACGGACGGACAACCGGAAATGGACTAATTAGGTGATTCTATCTTAACACCTAAGACAAAATTTTTTTCGTAGCATCATTATTTTTAAGCGTTACAAACTTGGGACTAAACTTAATATACTATGTATATTTCATATATGCATGGTATAAAAGGTCTATATAGAAGAAAAAAACCACTTTCATTGGATATTTTTTTTCGAAGAGTGTCTAGATTTCGCAGAAATTAATATACGAAATAATAATTTTGATACAAAAAAACCATTTTGGATAAAATTTTTCAGTCCATTTTTGAATAAAACTGTACTAAAAGAAGCATCCTGTACAGGTTTAACGTGAAATTTACAAGATTTAAAAAAACCTCAACTAAAGTGGTTTTTTCCATGTAGCTCTCTTAACTTAACCGATTTTCTTGAAAAATAGCTTAGAACACTCTCCATTAAATTACCTTTCAAATAAACAAAATCAAAACTTGTTTGTCTACTCAGGTGTTAGAATGCCATAGACAGACAGACAGTCAGACACACATAGCGGTCTAACTTATAACACCCCTCTATTTACGTCGCCGGTTAAAAAGGAACGAAAATTATAGAAATATTGAAGGGAAAAAGCTAAATTTATTGAAATGTAATGAAAAATTTACCCAAAACGTAAGTTATCCATTCTATTTTCCCCTTTTGATAACTTTAATTAGTTGGTGCCTGGATCGATTCTATTTAGTTTTGTTTTCGACGCAATTGCATAAATACAATTCTTTAAATAGGGTAGAAAAAGTTTTCTTCGTTCATTATTTGACTTAAAATAAAAGGATGAAAATAAAAACTAAATTCAGTATATGATAAAACAGACATTTATTTCTGATTATCATCGCTTAGGGGCTTACTTGATTCGTCTCTGCCTGCTTTGAAAAGCACAATCATGTGTAAATTGAAAAAGATAAGCGAATAACAGAATTGATAACTAATGATATTTTTATTACTTTTCACCATACGAAATATACAAATTTAAATTTTTCAACCAACGAATTTTTTTTTAATAAATATTTTTCAAAGGTTTTTTCTCTTATGTATATTCGCTGTCTTCGTTTGCAATTTGAACGTTCAGAAACACCACTTTCTCATAACAACGCAACTGACTGAGGCACAAACACTGTCATTTTTTTAGTGGATATAAGAAAAAAACACGAATTTTTCTCAATAGAAAATGAAAAACGGTGTAAATCATTTTACAATCGTTTATAATTCTATTCCAATAAATATTTCGTATTTTTTTGATTAATTTTAACCGATAAGAAATCATTTGGAATTTTTGTTATATTTCTTAAATTAATATTTTTTGATATGTTCCGTATCGCACGGTATGATTTGTTTGCTAGTTGGTAGGTAAAACCAAAAAAATGCAACAAATAAAAACGAACCCCAAATTCAACATCTAAGTTACCTAGGAAACTAAAACATTTTTAATCGATTCAGCTCGCCATGAATTTTGACAAAATGCAAAACATTTTACAATCTGTCAATTTGAAAATGTTTTTTTGTCTAAAATTTATGTTTTTTCATTCAAAAAAGTTATCAAAAGTTAAACATAATAAAGAAAATTTAAAGTAAGTGCAAGGAAATGTCATAATATCCTTATAAAGCAAATTGTGGGTAATGTAAGCACATATTGGGTTGACTACTAACTCAGAAGTATGTCTTTTTTAAACTAATATTACAATTAATTCATAAAGCAAAGAGTAAAAGTGGCTATAATATTTCATCCTTTAAACAATAAAATAAGTATTTGACTTCTTAAATTAATACATTCAATTTTCAGAATTACCAATGCACAGATATGCAAACAACGTGCAAGAATGAATAAAATAAAAATAAAACAAATAAGCCTAAAATTACCAATGCACAGAAATACAACAAGCAAATTTTATCAATGCACAAGCCTACTGGAACATCTTTTGCTAGAGCCAACTGATTTGTAAAGGCAAGAATAGACGACTTTTATAAAAATCTTGAGAAAGTTTATGAAAAAAAAAAGTTCGCGTCCAATTGGGTTTTTAATGTGGTTGAAACGGGACTGTCTATTGTACGAAGCAAATATGCCATGTTGTCTGTTGGAAGAGGGTTTGTTATAACGGTGGTGACCTGTATGAGTCCAACTGGCATATTTGTGCCGCCAATGATGATTTGTGCCACCCTCCACCAAAATATAAGCGAAATTTTAATGAAAGAAGCTCCGATAGAGTCTAATAACCAAGCACATCCTTCTGGGTGGATACAGACACATTGAAGTATAAGTTTAAAGCTCATGACTCGGATTGCTACTTTTGAATAAGCCAAAATTGTTAATTAATTTTATTTGAATAAGAGATAAGTTTCCTTGACATTTAATGCAATTTTTAATTCATAAATCTCTTAACCCTTGATTAATACGATTTTTTTAAAAATGGTATTCCAAATTTGCATTCTTTCCTCTAATATTTGCTATTATGGTTCACATTTTTTTTTATTTGTTTATAGGGAGGGAAAGTGTAGTAAAGAAATGAAAATTCACAATTACGTGTTTTATAAGAATCACAATTGAAACGATTTCTTCTTAAAGCAATATTATTGGATTATATATACCCCCATAGGATCGAGCATAGGATCATCCGCACTAATTTAACATGAAAACGCTCTTTGCGCCATGTAATCTTTATCACCCTCTCTGGAATACAGCATCTAATCCGATTATATCAATCCAGAAAAGCAACCAACCTCGAAATCTAGCAGAATAAGCTGAATATTTGTACAAACCTACATTTTGATAGGACAAATGTTGTCTCAAAAGTCACATATAGTCACGTTTGAATGTGCCTAAATTCTCAAGCTCAAAGGCCGCTTATTAATTCTTTTGATAATCTCTCGTTTCCCTTGCATGCAATCGTATTTAAATTTAGTGTACATAGTTGTAGAGGATACAATTTTCTACAAATTTCGTCTGAAACTTTTTTTTTGTTCGTGGCAAAATAAAGCCCTCAGCTTCATACGTACTTTATTGCAGGGTCTCTATTTACAAAAAATTAGTTAATTAAAATAATCCAAAGCTGATTAATTAATTTCCTTTATTTTGATACCCTATAGATGGGTATCCTATGTTAATTTTTTGTTATTAACGTATTACTATTTCACGCCAAAAATCCCCAATTTAATTTTTTTTTTTCAAACACCTATCTAAGAACCTTAAAATCCAGAAAATTATTGGATCGGGTCGCCCTGAAATAATTAATAACTAAATGCTAGTTAGTAAACTTCATACGCAATTTCAGTTTCATCTTACTTCTTTCTGAGAGGATCTTAAGAAACGCACTCCCGAGCTCAATGTCTTGTTCCTATTCTTCAACCATTTTCGTAGTTTACGTCCATTAAAATCCAAAATTCCCACTTTTAAGGAAACAGTAAGTATTTAAAGATTGACAAGATTACAATAGTTTATTAACTGTTTTGCAAAAATAAGATATAATAAACTTAAATAGATTGAAATACAACGATGAATTTTTTTATAATAACAATTGAGAAATATATTGACAATTTGAAATCAACTGTCAACAAAATTATATTATTTTTTTATATGGACAAATTTTTGACAATTAAATTAAAAAATAATCAAATTAAAAATTTTTTCATAAATTTTATTTAAAAATACCTAACTTTTTATATCAAAGAGACTAAATTTTTTTAATTCAAGATACGTTTTATGGAATGATACCAAAAATAAATTTTAATTTAAAAAAAAAAAAAGATCCTGAATAAAATGTTTAACATTTGGAAAATTGGATAAAACGAAAATATTTCCATTTAGCATGAAATAGGAATTTTGAATTTTCGGGGCCTTGTATCCTGGGCATCCTCGTTTCGTACGCCTTGGCCACGAGGTATCTCGAGGACCATTTTCATAGTAATCTTCGTGTTCAGCGGCTCCGAAAACTCCCGAGTACAGATTTTCGACGTATTATGTTAGATGTTTGCGTAAAAGTCCAAGAGAAGAGGTGAATGCTACCCGTTCGTTGTAATATTTGAGTTAAGGCCACAAAAATCACTTTTGTTCACAAAGTTTGTAGGCGTCCTTACGAATCGAATGTAAAAAACCGCATCCCGATACGTCTTACGGCTCACGAAATTTACGGTTCATTGTTAAATTTCTTCGATGTAAATCACAATGTCAGGTTTCTAGCTAGGCTTTTAGAACTTTATAATAAATTAGCTTGCATTCAAAATCACAGTTCCAAAATTCCAATTGCTGCACAATCAGGCTTTACACAGTGCAAACGATAAAATCAGAATACCTACATCGTACATTTTTTCAAGGCCTAATTCTGGCTGTTAAAGATTATGTATACAGATTATACTAGGAAATAAAGCATTACCCTTGGATTTATTTTTCGATGCTGGTTCCTAGCAATACTTCATGAAATAAAAATGTTTCCGGAAATTTTATTCATTTCGGCTTTTAATACAGTACTTATGGAACAAAACAAATATGGAAATTTTTTCTCATGCATACAACATATTAAAATAGATATAATAAGTTTATAAAAAAGTATTTTATTTCATAAAACTTATCATTAGTTGTATCACGTAACTGATTAATTTTACTTAAAATAACTTAATAAAGGTAAAACCGTTTAAACATTATTTTTTAATTTTATCTCTCACACCACATTCAATTTATTTAAAAATTCTTATAATATTACCACGTGACTTCGCATAAAAATTGTACAAATTAAAAGTTATTTCTATGTACAATTTTTATATTCATTTTGTACTGGGAATGTATAAATGGCTTTGCATATAACCTCAATTTTTTACTGAAACTATGGAGATTTTAAACTTGTATGTCAAACAGAATCAGTTGAAAATTATTTCAAATTAAATCATTTATTTCAAATAATATATATATACGGTGTTCTGTTATTGACTGCAGATCGTGGGCCTACAGAATAAACTCATAAAGACGATGAAAAAAGTTATTTACCAATTTTGAATCTGAGCCCTAATTTGGGCGCTACAGGTATGACAAAAATTGATAAATTTATTCATTCACTGACTATATATATATATATATATATATATATATATACGGTGTTCTGTTATTGACTGCAGATCGTGGGCCTGCAGAATAAGCTCATGTCTGTTTTTGCAATCCGACTCAAAGCACTGAGTCGAAAACTCTAATGTTTTCGTGGGGTGAGGGGGTCAAAAATCGTCAAAAGTGTGATTACATATTTATCGAATGACTCTCATCATCCTGCTTCCGGTTCAATCGATACCTGCCTACTCTTTCTTCCCCCTCCTCCGCCGAGTTTTTCATTTACTTGTTACTCATTATAAAATACATTTCAGCGCAGGTGTAATCCTGGTATGGATCTGGATACAAAATTGTCTTGGTTATAACAAAACGACTTCAGAATCGCCTTAAAATCTGCACAGAATAAATAATAAAACTATATAGACAGATTTGACGACCATATTCTCATTATAAAATCAACAAACATAACATGAAATAGATATACGAATCAATGTGAGTATTAAACAAAGACAACAATAATACTTTCCAAACTGTAACTGTAACACAGTAGCAATAGGTATAATGACAAAAATACAAAAAGCTTTAAAGTTAGTAATAACAAGTGACTACGGCGAATGATCGTTTTATATATGACTTTGTTGAAAGTGCTTTATGCAAATGCTGACTATATTACTACAGATTTGAATGAATACGAGTTATTATTAATAGTTATTGGTTAGAATGAGACCGATATACAAATATATACGTAAATACAAAGTGAACCACAAAAAAAAAACACCTACAAAATCAATCTTACAGAACGGGGATAGAATTTTGGGTAGAATCAATTATAGTGTTTTTGGACGAAGCGACAGTGACGAGTTTTGTTCGTGATCTGTAGTCCTTCCAATGTTGTTGTCATTATATAAAAGGGATGTAGGGGGAACCGTTTTGGTAATGGGGGATAAAATCCCCGATGTGGGGATGGAGGGTGTGAGGGTGAAAGTGAAAATATGCACGTGATATGTAATTTTTCCGATCCGCCCTATTTCCAATATAATTTACGTCACCTAAGAAGTGAAAATTGAAGTGGACGGATGACTAGGTCTTGCCTAAGGAGTGTAAAATTATATTTTTTGTTTTGACATTTCAGAAAACAGGGTGAAGGAGATACAACTTATGGACATGGACATCTGTATACATTAAGCAATATATTATGTAATAAGCAAATCCTTACTTGTCCTTACTAATACTACAAATGAGGAAAAACTTGAATATTGGACCAAAGAATCACCTTGTCCCATACAAACTTTGCCCCGATGTTTCAACCAGCGTGTAATTGTGGCTTTTAAATCTTGATTGCGCAGGTAAAGATATAACGTACATGTGCCATAACTTTTCATAAGCAATCAGGCGATAAAATACTGAATTATTGTGTAGAAATATCAAATTTTAACACACAACATACAGACAATTAATTTCCAACTATTTCCAAATAGTTAATACCAAAAGGTCATATACCATTTTTCTAAGTCAATAAAAAATCAAATCAAAGTCTTGGTTTTTGCCGTAAAGCAATAAGCTCTTAAATGTTGCTTAAAAAGCTAATTTTAGTTAAATTGTTTCGAATTGGATTACGAAAAAATAATCTGCAATTTTTCGTTACAATTTCGTCGTAATATAACTCTATCGATTTACAGATTCGACAAAATATGACTCTATCGAAAATGCTTACTCACGTAAACAAAAATGATTCGCCTGAAATGTTTTCAGGACTATATTTTCGTTATACTTTACTGATTTCCTTATTTGACTGACCTAAGTTAGTCATCTTGTAACAAATGTCAAAGAGAATATAATTGAAATAAATTCTCTGCGAATTTTCGATTTTGAATTTGTTTCATAGAAATTTGTTAACTGGCATTTTTATTTTTTAAAACCTAAAACCATATAACATATAATACAATGTTTCCATGTGCTCAGACGCTCATTGTACTACTTTGAATATTATACTGATTTTATATCTGCTTGATCTTAGAGGGCCATCTTGTAGGCAGAAAGTAATGAACAAAGCAGTCATATATGTATGAAATAATATTTGCAACATATTTCGCTTTCTTTGCTTTACTTTTATTCCAGTATTTAATTTTATATCACTCACTTTTTTTGGATTCATATTTATGTGTGTGTGTGTGTGTATACTTGATGCTGTGATGATACGGAAGCTTATTATTTCATTTCATTTTAATAATTTCAAACAAGCACGTATATTGAAATTGATTAATATAACAGTCGACTAAGCCCACGCGTAAAAATCTTTTTTTGCAATAAATACAACATTTACAAATTTTATTCTAAAAAACTTAGGCTGGGTTACGATTGCTGTAGCATTAGCAAAGTTCGAGCTAAAACAGTTAAGTTAGTTTACAAAATAAGGCATGTATAGTATAAAAAATAAGTAGCCCGTTTTGCTAAATGCATTCATCACTGGAAAATAATTAACGTTATCAAGATGGCGTCATGGTTATCCAAACTTATTTAACGGTACATAAACTTTCGTAAATCAACCCGCCAGCATGCGCGTTATAAGCATTCTCCACATAATTTTATTTATTTTCGAATTATGAATTTTTCAGATTTTTTCAACCTCTCTACAGTTTTTAAAAATATATTTTTTCAAATCCTTCAGAATTTGTAAAATTTGCTACCATCACGATAGCCAAGAAAGGTGTAAGCAAAAAATTTTAACTTCGAAAATATTCGGACATGTTCGTAAATTTTCGTTAGTTTAATATAACACACTCACTAAATTAAAAGAACTTGTGATAGAATTATGGTGGAATAAATTATAAGCGAAATTTACAAAATTTAAAAAACCGCCAACAAATTTCTCGTGTACGGAACTCTAAACTTGCACTTGAAACATATAAAGAACACTCTCCATTAAATTATCTTCTTCTTTAAGTATTTTGAATATCGTCGCAATTTTTTTGTTTTTTTCAGGTACGGAACCGTAAACTCGCACTTGAAACATAACTAAGAACATATAAGACCAAAAAAATTAAAATCGGTTCATCCATTCAGGCGCTACGATGCCACAGACAGACACACACACAAATAGCGTTAAAACTTATAACACCCCTTTTTTTAGTTCGGGGGTTAAAAATGAATTCAATTATTTAGATTATTTTTCTGCTCTAATATTTTTAATCTCAAACATCATTCAATAATGACTTAATTAAACTAGTTTCAATTTGCTAGTTTATTATAATTAGCTATGTCTCTTTAATGAGCTGTCAGATATTGATGTTTTTATCATTTTCTTAGTACTAACGCTGCCAGTTTTTATTCGTTTGTACTCCATTTTTTTAATAAAAATTATTAATTTCAATTTATTGCAATTCTTTTATTTATTTTAGAACAATTATTTTTCATTTTAGTCTCAAGTATTGTGAGCATACATATCTTCATATAATTTTTTTTATTTTCGATTTATGAATTTTTTAGATTTTTCAACCCATTTACAGTTTTTTTAATTACAATTTTTTTCAAGTACTTCAGAAATTGTGGGAATTTCTCTCATCACGAGAGTAAAGGGGTAAGCAAAAAATATTTTCCTTGGAAATTTTCTTGACTGTTCGTGTAATGACTTTCCTTAATTTAATATAAGTCGTACTCAGTAAATTAAAAAAACTTTTGATAGAAATATGGCAAAATTAGTACAAATGAGCATAGTTTTTTCGATTATTTCTCTGCTCTACTATTTTTACTCTTAAACATCATTCACTTACAAAGTAATCGAACTCAATTAGCTAGTGCACTAAATAATAAAGTCATATAAGCACAACGCGTAAGCAAATCTCTCATCACGCGACTAAAGATTACCGAACGATTGACGCGAGTGCTGAATTTAATGACTGATTCATATTTCGTGAGCATGTGTAAAAACTATCACAGACTCAGAGACAATACCAACCGAACATAAATACGCCACCTTTTGACGTTGTTTGCTTCTTTTCATTGGGATAACAAAATCAGTGCATGTTTTTTAATTTATAAATGGGAAATAATTCTTCAAAAATAGATAAAAAATAGCCGGCTATTAAAGTTAACTACTGTAAACTACTGGACTTGTTTCTTTCTTTTCAGATTTTGACACTTGGATTTTTAACACGATTATAGCGATACCGTAACGATCTTAGTCCATCGACTCGTTTGCAAGACGATCATACATATATTCAAGATACGCGCAAAACCGCTCCTTGACAGTCGAGTAACAAGAACTAGAGGTGTCGTGAGACATCCGATAGGAACTATATTACGTTTTAAATTATACATGGCTGGTTAACATAAAGAAATACAATGAAGGAATTTTAATAAAAATTGTATTTAATAATTCTTTATTTTTTTTCAAGTTTTCGTTTGTCAGTAGTAGTTATGAAAATATACATTTTATTATTAATTATAATTATTAACTATATTATAAAATATATATATATATTTAAAATATAGGTTTGCATTACATCTAGACGTTATTAAACAGATGCGTTTCTTTTTAATTTTCTCGGTAAAATACCAAAGATCAGAATAATTTTGTTTACAGAAATCAAACTAGAGATGTTTTTAAATTGTATGTATACCATTTATGGTCAGTAATCAGAAGTTACCATATATCAGAATCAGATATTTAACTCGAGAGATATTTTCACAAAAATCAGTCTATCTACGCTTTCATGATACAACGTGAAAAACAAACATATTTAGGAATGAAATCTGCATTTAATGATCAACTCCAGATCCCTCAAATTTAATTTAAAATGATAGTAAAACAATGAATGTTCCTTATTCATCGAATTTCACAAAAACATAGCTCCAAATGGAAATGTTTAAATATTACAACTGAACTAATAGGTAATCAAAGAGACAGTTCATTATAAGTTACGGAATCATACTGAATAGGATTAAAAAAAACTCAAACCAGTAAAAAGAGTAAACGTTAAGTTGAACGAGATTATTATCCGTTTATTTTTTTAATTTAAATTTGTAATTAATTGTTATTCAATTTGTTCGTTTCAATTTTATTTATATTCTTTAAATTCCGTCAAGTTATACGTTCATCGAACCCTCTCATACGAATGTAGTAGTAAAGAGCTTTAACGGTTATGTAAAACGGAAAAAAAGCACAACGTCAAGTCTAGACTTTTTTATCACAAATAGATGGATAATTTGATTACCCAATATTTACTCATTGTTTCATATTCATGGTAAATAAAATTAGATTTTCTTCAATGTCTATCATATTTTAATTAATATGGACAAATATTAGTTTATTTTTATTGAAATATAAATATTTATATGAAATATAATCCACACAAGCTAAACCAAATAAACAAAGTTTGAGGTTTCACGTTTCAAATCACTGTTTCCCATCCGAAATTTAATTTCTAACCCAGTCAAAAATTTGTTAGTAGTTAATACACTAGTGTAATTAAGATTTTTTTTAATCCAAATTTTATAACTTACTTATTCGCTCCGTGCGTGAGTTTCGTTTCCATGACAACGATACACTACTTTAATTATAGAATTGTATGGATGCATATATAATTGTATGGATTGCATTGAAAACTTACATTTAAAATTTAATATTCTTGTTTCACAAATTTAAATAAATAATTATGATAATTTACATTTGAAAAATAATATTTGTTCAATTTGATTTCTTATTTTCACAATTTTTAATGCATTAAGTTTAATTAATTCGTGTTTTTCCATAATTTTAATTTGACATTTCTATTACATTAACATGTAAAGAATTGCAAATTAGTCATAACAGCCCCCTTTAACTCCAAAATTTCACTTAAAGCGCTGGCATCGATTTTATTGTCCCAACCATGACTACGCACACAACGGATATGTGATAACCCGTTATTAATTTTGACTTTGGCACAGAAAATCATACATCTGAAGTAAGTATGTAATCGGGTTCCAACACACCTAAATATATGTCAGTCTCTTCAGACTGTTATAGAATTTTTCAACAAATATTAATATCTTTCGATAGTTTACTGAATTCGTTCACGAGAGATGCCATATACTAGTTATTTCATGCAAAATAATAACAGCACACAATTTTAAACGAAAATCTTCATAGATTACTATATATATTCCTTATTGAAAATTTCCCCTCGAGTATATTATATGTATTTGACAACATGTCAAAATTTAACTTTTTTTTTACTTATTAAAAATGAACAACGGTAAGAGGTTGTACATAGAAAGAGGCATTTTGCGGTTGCATAAATAAAAAATTGAATTAGTATTATATATTGGGTGTCGCAAAATTTTACTCAAATTCAAGAATGTGAAATACTTTTAAGGACATGCAGTATTTGAAGTGCAGAATCCAATAAAAACTTCAGTAAATCTCACAGAAACTTGCAAATATCTCTTAGATTTCTTGATACAGAAACATTTCGTTTCCGAGTTGGATTTTACATGTCATCAACAAGAGATGTTAATGAATGATTCAATCGCGTTTTATTAGGTTCCTATATATTTCATCGTCTTTTAAACGAGTGACACCTTTTTAAACCGCCTTCAAAAAGGAGAAGGTTCTCGATTCGACTGTATTTTTAATTATTTTTTATGTTTGTTACCTCAAAACTTTTGAGTGGGTGAACCGATTTTGATGATTCTATTTTTTATTTGAAAAGTTGGTGCTTTCCGTGTAGTTCCTTTCAGTTTGGCCCAGTTCTGACAATGGCACCCAAGAGAAAACCACATAAGTCTTAAATTTGCATTAAGTATGTGCGCGACAAATGGGCGAATAACTTAATATCACGCCAACTGATTTCGATAATCCTTTTTTGAGTGACATATTAGTAAATTTACAGATTTCTTCAAAGTCTAAAACTAAAAAACCTTTTAAAAAAAAAATAATCCCAAAACAAATTAATATGCACTAAAATGTAAAAAAAATAACGATAATAATGTAATTTCGGTGTAACACCGACTAAAAAAATAACAATAATAGTAACTACTTTATAGTATCGTTATTTTTGTATTTTTAGTGCATATTAATTTGTTTGGGATATTTTTTTTGAAGTAGGTTTTTTTTTTTAAATTTTTTTTTTTATTTTAAATAGTTTTGCAGATATTTGCAATGAAAATTTTCTGGGGAGAAAAAAATCCATTACTTTTAGTTTGGACTCACTTTAGTTAAGTAAACTATTTGCTATTGGATGCAACTTTTAAGAGAATAGTATACAGTGTGGATCATTTCATACATTATGGCTAATGGCTCATTTTAAGGTTATCCAATCTCAAAAAATAACTTAAATAAAAATTGCAGCGTTTCACGGGGCATCACGTTTTGACATTTTTTATGCACAACATTTTTTCGAAAATCCTAAGCTTTCGGAGGAAATGCGGCTTAAAAATATGGCATTATTGCATTGAATCGAAAGTACGCTACCTTAATAAAAAAAGGTATCAAAGTCAATCAAGGTCATTTGTCTGTTTTAAGCTCAAATAAATTTTCAAGATAATTTTAAGGTCAAATTACTTTGAAACTAGAATTTCAGGTCGGAGGCACGGTAACAGGCGAATGTCCTCTATTACGCTTGACAACTTTTCGCTAAAGTATTTTTCTGTACCTGTCGTGCTTCTTTCGATTAAATGTAATAATGATATTGAATTGATTTTTCCGAAAAATAAAGATTTTCGAAAAATATTTTAAATAAAAAACGTTAGTTTTTTTTAAGAGGATCAACTTTCTAATTTAAAGTGTTATTCTATCTCCTACATTTAAGAATCTAAAAAAACTATTTAACTAAGCAACTTTTGTTATTTTTTGTTAGGTTAACTACAAAACAAGCTATAAGCCATAATAGATTAAAATAGTCCAGCCTGTATATGTTCGTTATGCCCTGGATGGCAACATCTTACATAGAAATGTAATCAACGATAAATGAACAATTATTTTTCCCCACCTTTAAAATGCTTGAAAATTGCACTTTTCTTAGTGTCAGTTAATTAACAACATGTTATATAATCTTTTTGTTAAATAAAATAAAAGCAGATATCGTTCACTTCGAATCTACACGGGTAAAAATTAAATTTTCAGAAAGCCGTAAAAAAGAATGCTCAACTAGCGAATTGTTTTAAAGTTAAGTTACTGCCCGGTAGGATATAAAGAGCATTTATACAAAGTCTCGATATTAAAGCTTTTGGAATGGGTCCAGCGCAATTTTCATTTTTTGGGAATTTGTTGATTTTAATAACAACACAATGGATTAGTAAAATCACAAATTGATTATTTTTTAACACGTGGGCGTTGTAAAAGGTACCGGGGCCAGGTTGGAGCAGATACCTGTTCTTAAGATTCTCAAAAATGGTTCAAAGCACCCACTTGCTTTAAGAAATAAAAATTCTACAGCATTCAATTTTAATGATCGGATGAGTAAAGTGTGAAATAAGAATCAACCAAGCTACCTACAAATTTTCAACTAACCCTCTTTTATAGTTTTTGAGAAAAAGAGAACTAAATTTTTGCCCTTATTTGAACTCTCACGAGAAAAAAAAGGTTATTTACGAAAAAATGTTTATTTACAAAAGTTGTTTACTTTTTTATATAAAAAAATTTTACATTTAAACATTTGTTCTTTCTCTTGAGGTTTGCAAGACCCAATGGATCCATGTTGCTAATTTACGAACTCAAAACCACTTTTTGGGTCCGGAGCGCGATATACAAAAAATTCAACTCGATATCTCTTTTCGTTTTTGAGTAATTGTGTTAACGGGCAAATGGACTATGAAATATACAATACAAACGGAAAAGGACTAATTAGATTAATTTTATGAATAGCTATATCAATATTTTGTTTGTAATATCAATATTTCTAAGCGTTACTAACTTGGCATTATAATAATAATAATTTATTTCCAGTGTCTGTGCCTCCTCTCAAATTTAACTCTAGATCCACGCCTATCTTCAGGTTGATTAATGGTAAAATAGATGCTTTTGATTCGAAAACCCTGAATTGAACCCGAACGTTTTTATGGACACAACCCTCAAAAACCCTTGCTACACTGTTCTTACAATGTCGTTAAATATGTTAATATGTTCAAAATAGTACAAATAAATATTACCCAATATCAATGCAATATTAGTAATAATGATATAATTGAATATTTTTCCATTATATCACTTTAACCTTACTAATCTTAATCTGCTTTATTATACCATGTATATATGAAATATACATAGTATATTAAGTTTAGTCCTAAGTTTGTAACGCTTTAAAATATTGATGCTACGAACAAAAGTTTTGTATAGGTGTTCATAGAATCATCTAATTAGTCCATTTTCACTTGTCTGTCTGGCTGTCTGTCGTCTGTCCGTCTGTCATCACGATTACTCAAAAACGAAAAGAGATATCAAGCTGAAATTTTTATAACGTGCTGAGGACGTAAAAAGTGAGGTCAAGTTCGTAAATGAGCAACATAGATCAATTGGGTCTTGGGTCCGTAGGACCCATGTTGCAAACCGTTAGAGATTGAACAAAAGTTTAAATGTGAAAAATGTTCCTTAAATAAATAATTAACTTTTGTTTGACATTTTTTCGTAAACGTCACTGTTTACCCGTGAGAACGCAAATTATAGTATTATATGGGTGTATCAGTTATATGTATATATGTGACAGTGTAATCAACACAGTATAAACATGGCATTTCAAAAATTAACTCAATCAGTACAGCAAGCGAAAAAACTTTATTCTCGTATTTTGATATGAATACTTCACATCATCGCATCAGTTTGTGATGCCAAATTTGCAAATTCAGAGTTAGTTAAAAACCAAATTAATCTTAGCATTGATAGGAGATGGAGGAAAACTTTAAATTAGAAATATTTCGATCGTCATATTAAAAAAATAATATCAAAATATAAAAAATCATAATATAAAAAATGGTTTCAAGTTTATACTATACACCTCAGAAGTTTTCGTTTTTTTCATTTGTTTGAGCCATTGATTTTTGCAATAGCTTGCTTATTACCACACACAACCCTCCATTAAATCATGCTCCAAATCTTTTTCAATAATAAATATAACTAGCTCGACCCGTGTGGAATTCCGCTCACATAGTTACCGTAACCCATGGCTAAAACAACAAACAACAAATTTCATAGAAAAGTGGTGCAAAAATCAAAAATTCTTAAATTAATATTAGGAGAATATGTATTAAAAATAGTAATTACATGTCAAGAGTATTAGGAGAGCATTTGTAAAACCTAACATGTTTGCCTAATAATGTTTTGTGAATTATATGCCTAAGGTATTAGGAGAGCATCTGTAAAAACAAACATGTTTGCTTTATAACGTTTTGAGGAACATTATTATTTAAATTTATGATATTTTTTCGTTCAAATTATTTGTCTAGCGTGCTTTTTCCTAAGCGGTACATTTTATGGCCGTGAGTATATTTTTCGTTAAACCGAGACATAATAAGTTTGCAAATGAGGGGCGAATCATGGAATTTGATAAAGTAATCAGAAAGATAATGGTTGGACAGAAAAAAAACTTGCTAGTGTAATAGAATATATAAGATAACAAGTGCAAACAAACAATTGACTGAGTTAATTGTTGAAATACCATGCATAGTCAGTGTTGATTTCTTTATCACATTACACATACAAACATGAGACACATACATAACTGTTAATCAAATATAGTAGATATTATAAAATTTCCGCCTAACTGGCGCCCTCACGGGTAAACAGTGATGTTTACGAAAAAATGTTTCAATCAAAAGTTGATTAATTTTTGATAAGGAACATTTTTTATATTTAAACTTTTGTTCTATCTCTAACGGTTTACAAGATGGGTCCTACGGACCCAAGACCCAATTGACCTAAGATGCTCATTTACGAACTTGACCTCTCTTTTTACGTCCTGAGTACGCTGTAAAAATTTCAGCTCGATATCTTTTTTCGTTTTTGAGTTATCGTGTCCACAGACGGACGGACGGACGGACGGACGGACGGATGGACAACCGGAAATGGACTAATTAGGTGATTTTATGAACACCTATGACAAAATTTTTTTCCTAGCATCATTATTTTTAAGCGTTACAAACTTGGGACTAAACTTAATATACTATGTATATTTCATATATACATGGTATAATAATTAGTTAATAAATAAAATACTGTCAAATAATAAATAAATAATAATTTTGGAGGATATTTTTCTGCTTCCTAGATTCCAATTAGACTTGATCCGTGCTTACTTTAGTGATCATTTAAAAAATAAAATAATATACGGACAAAAATTTACTTTTTCAAAGCATAATTTGTACCAAGTAATAATTTTTGTAACATTTTGTAAATTAAAACATATATTGAATTAACGATATAATGTATTTTTGTAATGTATCAAACAACGATGAATATACATACACAACAGCAGCAACATTAATTTTGTACCTAAAAGATATTATTTCAGGAAATGATCAAAGTAAATGTTATATATAAACAATCTTATAATCTTATGTAGAGTCCTTATTATCGTCCTTTTTACAACGAAAATAAAAATGTTTTACACACACACATATACATAACATAAAGGAAGCTAAAATATTAACTTATAGTGAACAATGGAGGATAAGTAAAAACTTTTTTACAAATAAAAATACAATGTAGTGTTTCTTGTAAATCGATTATATGCTGTTTTCTAGAATATCTTATAAACTGTAACTTATTAAATATTGCTCTCTACTAAAATATTAATAATAGTAATAATAATAAATGTAACTGTATTTGCATTAAAGCTTATAGTGGTTGTTACATTCTGTATACTACACAGAAAAAAAAATTAAAATAATGACAACCTCATCCCGAAGTTGACCGTTTCATATTGAAATAAAGTAAAAATAATTTCAAACAATTAGCTTATTCCAATCGTTATAACGATTGGAATAAGTACAGCTAAATATTTGTATTTACAATACAATGGGCCTGAATTTAAAATATGAATTTATTGATGATTGACAAAGTTAAATAAACAAAATCATTATTTCCATAAAAGAGATTGATTTTAATTAAAGAGAATTGAAAAAAATACACTCGAACCAGGACTTCTTGGATTCATGTCAAGCGCCCTACCAATTAGGCTATTCGAGTTCTAGACACGAATGCAATTTTTTCAACTCAATGAATTTTTTACTTTGTTTATCCACTTTTATTTATTATTATTACTTATTATTGTTGTTCACATTTTAATCATGCACACAATATTTACATCATGGTCTGTTCGACTAATTTTGATATATAATATGTTACATTCAATCGTAAACTAATTATTGACAAATATCTTGTCTAGTAATCTTAATTAAAGAGAATTGAAAAAAATACACTCGAACCAGGACTCGAACCCGGACTTCTTGGATTCATGTCAAGCGCCCTATGTCAATAATTAGTTTACGATTGAATGTAACATATTATATATCAAAATTAGTCGAACAGACCATGATGTAAATATTGTGTGCATGATTAAAATGTGAACAACAATAATAAGATTGATTTTAGTTTAAAATCAGGCTCTTTATTTACGGCAAATGAAATTGTACCTAGTTGGAATATATACATACTGCTTTAATATCTAGTCCGTATGTGATTGTGTCAACTACATAACGATTGTTTTTACAAACTTACAGTGAGTTTGAAATAAACTTATTGATCATTTTTGTAATATATATCATATTTGTGTAAATATGTACAACCATCAGTAGCTCAGTTGGTACAGTAGTGGACTTAAGACACTAAAATCAATAGTAATCAATATGTCGCTGGTTCTTATCTGACTCGAAGAAATCTAATTTTTTTTCAATAAAATTAATAAACCTGCTCATGTGATTGTGACAATCACATCAGTATTTTGTTATAATATTTATAAAGTGGTAGAACCAATCAAAAAAAAATTGTTTAAAACTATGTTGCATTTCAAAATAATAATATTTGAAATTTATTAGATAGTATATTACTTTCATACAAACAAATCATGCGTTTGTGTCAACTTCACCTTTCAACCCCGTACGCTAATAGCACTACATTTGCCGTCCCATTCGCCATTATTGATCTCGCGATGACGTTGAGAAAACCTCATATCGGATGATGTAAATAATTTTTTTCAGTGTATTATTAAACAGTGCTTTTAACAATAATAAAAGAAAAAAAATATATAAAAATAAAAATGCATTACATATTATAAACTGATATTTAACGATTCTTACACTAAGTATATTAACGTTAAACAAGAAATAAATAAAATTAAAGAATTAACCAGTTCCTTGCACATGAAATGCAACAAATAGTGTAATTATTAATTTTAAATAAAAGATCCTCAATTTGAGACAAGTTTGATACCGTGCTGTTAATTAAATAGCTTACTTCACATTCTTTAACGAACATCTTTAATGAACAATCCAGCATTGATAACGTTAATAATTAATAAACAACATAGCAAAAGTGAGCTACGCATGTATTGAAAAACAAAAATGCGCAAGTATGGGATGTTCGCGGTGGTAGACAAGCTCGTCGGGGCAGTACCTTTGTCAGGAAAATTATTTTTTGATTTTTTATGAAATTATCTTGTAAATGCATTAAAACTAAGTGTTTATTCGTTAAGAAAAAAAACTTATGTGTACGGAATATTTCGATCATGATCATTTGAAAACGCAGAACTTTCGAAGAAAGTTTGGTAGACTCGTCACAAGGAAGCCACTCACGAACTATGTATCATTGAAGTATGTATGTGTTTCTCCATTTTAAGGATAAATTTTGAATACGCTAGGTATTATTTTTAATAAAATGTTTAAATTGACATTGAATAATTAATTATATAGATTTTCAACCAAAAAGAGTCCGAGAATGTGCTTTCCTACCAAATGCACAAGTTTTTATTTTGTGAAATTGTTAAAAACAATAGCGACCAACTTCGGATAAACATTATAATTTAATAATAACAAGTGAAAACAAACAATTGACTGAGTTAATTTTTGAAATACTCTGTAGAGGCAGTCTTGTTTACGTTATCGTTTGTTTTTTTTTACGTTATGTAAGTAGACAGTCACACAGAACTGATATTCCCATATAATACATATTATAAAATTTGCACCGGATTTGTACCCTCAAGACTAAGTGATGTTTATGAAAAAACTTTTCAAACAAAAGATGTTTATTTGTTTATAACGAAACATTTTTTACATTTAAACTTTTGTTCGAACTCTGATGGTTTACAATATGGTTCCTACAGACCCAAGACCCAGTTGACCTATGGTGCTCATTTACGAGCTCGACCTCACTTTTTGCGTCTTGAGCACGCTATAAAAATTTCAGCTTGATATAGCTTTTCGTTTTTGAGTTATCGTGTTGACAGACAGGCGGACACACAATCGAAAATGGTCTAATTAGATGGTGATTTTATGAACATTTATACCAAAATTTTGATCGTATTATCAATATTTTTAAGCATTCCAAACTTGGGACTAAACTTAGTATCCCTTGATATATTTCACATTTACATGGTGTTAAATGTGTGGGAAATTTACTTTCTCTTTATAGTTTCCCAATATAATTTATAATTTATTGTTCTGTAACCATTTAAAATACCAGAAAAGTAGTTTTTTACTGTCAAAATGCTGCTTGGAAGTTTTTATTGTTTAAAAATTTCAGAATTTTTTTATATTATTATTACTTACATAAATATGTACGATATTTAAAGTGAAATTGATTCTTATTCGATTTATGTTATGATATTCCTGTTAAATACAGTGACAATATTTATTTAAAGATGGTGTATTATATCCGCAAGGAGAATTGTATAATTTTCTATATCATTCAGAGTATTCCCCATTTTCTCTCTGCACCTGCTTAACGCTCGCTCGCTACCATCATTATTATAATTGAAGTGGGAAAATTAAATTGAAATTAAAATACAAAAATATTGATTCTATTTCCTTATTTACATGTTTAATATTGATTTGTGAATTGTACATACTTATACTGTACACACTCGATAAAATTTATTTTTATAATCTGTATTAGTTGTGTGCGTAGTCATGGTAGGGACAATAAAAAAGATGCCAGCGCTTCCAGTGAAAAATTTTGGTGATAAAGAGGCTGTTATGACTAATTTGCAATTCTTTACATGTTAATGTTCTAGAAAATGTCAAATGACAATTATTGAAAAACACTAATTAATTAAACTTATTGCATTAAAAATTGTGAAAATAAGAAATCAAATTGCACAAATATTATTTTTCAAATGTAAATTATCATAATTATTTATTTAAATTTGTGAGACAATAATATTAAAATTTCAATGTTATAAATGCAATCCATACAATTATATATGCATCCATACAATTCTATAATTAAAGTAGTGTATCGTTCCCATGGAAACGCCTCCAATAAAACTCACGCACGGTGCGAATAGATATGAAATATATCAGAGTATATTAAGGCTGTATTCCGATATACACTGAGAGCACTGTTCAGTGCTTTTACTGGAGAGAAAATCGTTCCGATATAGACTACCAGTGCATCTCCGCAGTACTAACGAAATAAATGATGTCATGAAACGACATAACTCACCTCCATTTTTGTACTGCAAGCACTGGCGTTCCACAGGTAAGGTCTCCCCTTCCACTCTCAGTGATTTGGTCACGTGATCAAATTCAAATACTATCGCTTCTTTTATAATATTTCACGCCAATTATAAATATCAATTATTCATCATAATTAAAAAATGTTAAGTAAAATTGCTTTACCAATACAAATTTTAGGCATTACATTCATGTTAAATGAAAATATAACATTTTAACTAAATAAAAATTGATATATTTTTATTTTAAGTAAAAAATATTTAACTTTTTCAACTAATCATGAATACATCATAAATATTTATCAAATATTTAATTATAATAATATTAAAACAATAATTTATTTCGTTGAACAGAGTACTTTTTAATGAAAATTATTTTCGTTTGACAACATTCTCAAAATACAGGGTAACAGTATACTGGACTACGTTCAATTTTAACCAGTAACCAGTATAGCTGGCTAAAAAGGAAGGGCTTCTTCTTAGTGTATATCGGAACATACCCTAAGTTTAGTCTTACGTTTAACGATTAGAAATATTGATGCTACGAGCAAAAATTTAAAACATTCCACTCCGATTTAAAATAATTCTTGTTTGCACGTGTTCCTTAGACCTTCAGGAATATTCAGCTGCACAAATTAATGCATTACCGTAAAAATTATATATTTAGGGTAGTTTTTCCACACCTAATTTCGAAAAATACTTTTTTATGTGTCACCTACAGTATACAATCAATATTTTCTTGAAATTTCAATCTTCTATCATTATCGATTGAAGCTGGGCGTCGATATATCAGTCGCAACATTACCTATTGCCCCTCCAAATTATTTCCCCCTTCTGAAATGTTTCTGATTTTAAATAATAAACAAGTGAAAACAAACAATTGACTGAGTTAATTATTGAAATACCATGCATAGTCAGTATTGATTTCTTTATCACATAACACATACAAACATGTGGCACATACATAACTGATAATCAAGTATAGTACATATTATAAAATTTCCGCCTAATTGGCGCCCTCACGGGTAAACAGTGATGTTTACGAAAAAATGTTTCAAATAAAAGTTGTTTAATTTTTGATAAAGAACATTTTTTACATTTAAACTTCTATCTCTAACGGTTTACAAGATGGGTCCTACGGACCCAAGACCCAATTGACCTATGATGCTCATTTACGAACTTGACCTCACTTTTTACGTCCTGAGTACGCTGTAAAAATTTCAGCTCGATATCTTTTTTCGTTTTTGAGTTATCGTGTTCACAGACGGACGGACCGACGGACGGACAATCGGAAATGGACTAATTAGGTGATTTTATGAACACCTATGACAAAATTTTTTTCCTAGCATCATTATTTTTAAGCGTTACAAACTTGGGACTAAACTTAATATACTATGTATATTTCATATATGCATGGTATAACAAAATATGAATGACTTTGAAAAAAAAAAATCATCAAAATCGGAGCTGTTATTGAAACTGCCTCAGAATGGCTATTTTATGTATTCCTTTATCCGACTAAAATAGTATATGATAGAGATGTATGTATTCGTTTGCTAACTGACTTGCTCGGGTGGTTTGATCCACACCTGAATAAAGAAATAACTCATAGCAAATAAGTGAGAAGTTTTAACTTTTAAAATACAGTTATATACATACGTTAATATTTCATCCATATTAAGCATTGCCTCCAGCTAGCTAACTAGCAAGAGATCTTACCTTCCTTATCTCTAACCAAAAACAAGGTGTGATTATAATAACGAATAAAGTAGCTATGAAGAATACTGCTTTCTAACAAGCATTATACTATATTTTAACTCATACTAAACTTATGTTGTATTTGCAACTTGTATTAACATATAAAATTTTATAATTCGTTAGACCGGAACTGAATAAATTGAGCGAATTTCCATGAAAAAGTGTACCATGAATGAAAAAAAATATTACTGTTTTAGACGATAAAAATACTTTAGTTTGGTATCAACGTTATAGTACTTTTAGCTTTCAATATCTTAAGGATTTATGAGCATTGTAGTGGGGGCACCTATTTACAAATAGATATTTTCAATTTTGATGATAAAATATTATTACTTGACGATATAGGACGAAAAGTAAGAATAAAATTTTTCGATATCTGGCTTAATTTTCAAAATATCGAAAATTGAAAATTTTGTTTAATTATTTAGCTTTCGATATTTCGAAAACCAAGACATATATCGAAAAATTTTATTCTTATTTTTCGTCTACATTCATTAAGTTATAACAAAATTCATCATCAAAGTTGAAAATAAGATAAAAATAATTTCAACCCTTAATCTACCCTGCTCTTACATCCCTTATATGGACGGCGACACTTAGTTTTTTTCTTTTCTAATTCATTGCTAATATGTTTACTTTCTATTAAAAAGTTTTTTTTTTTAAATTTGTTTTCATTCATTCCAAATGAAAATTATCAAAAACTTCCAAAATATGTCATTTTTTGAGATTCCTCCATAAGAGCCAATGTATTTTATATCGATTTTTCATGACTTTTTTCTTAAAAATTTGCACGGATACCTAAGCTGAAATTTTAACCACATATTCTTTGAGTAAAAGACTACCTACAAACAAATTTTGAGCCTTTAAATCAAACATTGTTGTCATGCTCATACATCCTTAATATACATAATATTTTTTCGATGTAAAATTTTTACATTAACGCTTAGAACATCAAAATTTCATTTTAATCCAACGAATAATTAATTCCAAACTCAGGAAATATCATACTTAAATCTCTGTAAAAACCTAAAAGATTTGTAATCAAATCTGTCAAATTCTAAAATCAAAGTGGTTACGAAAAAATAAGACAAAACAAAAACTTTACATTTAAGTTTTGATTTATGATTAGAATTTGGTACATAGTAGCCGGCTAATCTGGTTTTTTTGTTTGTAACACTACTATTTTTATTAAAATGAATAAGAATAAAAAAATGTAAATAAGTACTAAAAAGGAGAAAATAATTTTTTATACGTATCATTCATTTACGACTATTTGTAAAAGCTGGAGGCGTTTAATTAAAAATATTAAGTGCCACTTAGTGGAGCGCTTCAAGTTTTTATCAATAGTCGTGTAAGAGTTACTAGAAAAAATACTTATCATAAAATGCATGTAAAATTACAGCATAACCGGAAACTTAGAAGTGGCTTCGATTGCACTTGCGGGATTTGACTTCAAGGGGATAGGTGACAGGTAAATAAAAGCTTTGAAAAAGTTACTATTGACATAGAGTGGGAAACTGTCCATTTTCGAGATATACGATGGTAAATTTGTACAAGTATGTTTCAAAATTTTATGATCGTGCATCTTCGAAACGAATAGTCTTAAAAATTTAAAAAATAGTTACATAAAATTTACAGAAGCTTTAACATTTTATCAATGTACATTCTGGGTTTGTAAATTTATTTTTATACCATGTATATATGAAATATACATAGTATATTAAGTTTAGTCCCAAGTTTGTAACGTAAAAAGTGAGGTCGAGTTCGTAAATTAGCAACATAGGTCAATTGGATCTTGTAAACCGTTAGAGATAGAACAAATGTTTAAATATAAAAAATGTTCCTTATAAAAAATAAACAACTTTTGTTTGAAACATTTTTTTGTAAACATCACTGTTTACCCACGAGGGCGCTAATTAGGTGAAAATTTTGTGTTATGTATTAATATGGGAATATCAGTTATGTGTGTGTGGCTATTTAAGAGTGGAAATCTTTCTTAATTTACGTGACGTCAAAAAACAAACGATTGCGTCATCAAAACTATCTATACATGGTATTTCAACAATTAACTCAGTCAGTTGTTTGTTTTCATTTGTTTCTTATTTATATATGAAAAATATCGCATTATCAGGTTTTTTTATTTTTAATTAAAATTTTTAATGCTTGATATTTATTGCATAAAATTGATGGATATTTGAAAATTTTGTTTGTGAAATTTTATCCTCGGTACAAATAGCTATAGCTTATTTTCTTTAAAGAAGAAATCCGCTAATACATTGGATTTTATTGAAAACTCTTATTCCCCTCTCGCTACAATCATTTTCTTTATTATACACTGCCTTCTCATACTTCACTCAAAGTAACTTCAATGAATTTCAAAACTTTCATAATTTTCTTTATGGTTTTATATCCTATATTGAATGGTACTTATAATTATAATCGTTTATACTCAGTGGTCTAATAATTATTATGTTAAATTGAACGTTTTTGATTGAAAAAGAATATTGATCAATAATATTTTAACAAAATTAATTTATAAAAATATTTCAATATCCGATGTAAACATATAAAACAGCATTTCTTAATTATTCAAAATTAAGAAATGCTAAAGAATTTTGTGTTTATTGATATTAGGGGCGGATTCAAGAAACTGCAGTAAAGTTATTATGATTATTTATCAATACATAGTATAAAACAAAGTCGCTTTCTCTGTTCCTATGTCCCTATGTCCCTTTGTATACTTAAATCTTTGAAACTACGCCACGGATTTTGATGCGGTTTTTTTTAATAGATAGAGTGATTCAAGAGGAAGGTTTTTATGTATAATACATCCATATTATAGTAGAGTAAGGGGTTGAAATAGGGGTTGAAAGGGATATGCTTAAAAAACTAAAAAAGTTGTGCATCGATTAAGCTCAAATATTGACACGATATACAACCAGCTTCAAAGATCTATTGTTTTTATCTACTTTTAACCTTCGGAGGGTAGAAAGGTGTAGTGAGAAAGTGGGAAGGAATTATCGAATATTTACAAATATACCTAAGTGGGGTATCAAATAAAAGAGCATGACGTGTACATTAAAAAACTGTTATCCCACGCAAGGAAATGTGGAGGGAGGGGTGAAAGTGGGGATGTTGCCCAGCAAAGCGGGTAGTTCACAGCTAGTGACTAATAAAATATTCATTGTATGTATTCAGTTAAGGATACTTTGACTGAAATATGTGTAGTTATTAGGAAGGTGTAAACATATGGTAGATATCTTAAACCTCTTTAGGCGCGTGATGAACGATTTGCCGCACGTTCTGCACATGCGTATAATATTTTGTATAGTGAATAAATATGCTTATTTATAGGTAAATAAAAAAAAGTACTATATTAAAAAACATCAATGTCGGCATTTATTAAACTAATTATTAAAATAAATTGATAATTATGAATTATTATTACAAATATTATGAATTAAATTTAAAAAAATATGAAATTTCGTTATTTTGACAAATCAATTCGTAAACGTACTGCTATCGGGCAGACAAAAAACAATCAACCTACGGAAGTATATGAACAGGCCCGAAAATATACGAATATAATTACTTTTTTGTTATGCGTTTATGCGCGTAATGAAAAATTAGACCACAATTTCTGAAGGCCTCGAAAAAAAATCTGAAAAAAATGAATAATCTAAGTTTATGACCTCGAACGCAACCTTGTCAAAAATCGAAAAAATCCGTGAAAATTTCGGAATTTGGCGATTATAACCGTAAAGGTCTAGTTTTTGATAAAACCTTTTCCGAACGCTTTTAAAGTAGACTAAATTTGCTACATTATGCGCCAAGAATGGACTCAATACTTTCCGAGACAAAGCCTTTCAAAATTTATCGACGTTAGTTTATCGACATCAGAGCTAACGTCAAATAATCCAAAAAAATAATCAAAGTTTGTGACTTCGAGCGACGAACGCCACTTTGTCAAAAATCGAAATAACCCGTAAAAATTTTTTTTCTGATTTTTCTGTTTTTGAGGTAACTTTTCAAGATATTTTTAAAGTAGACTAAATTTGCTACAATATAAGACTAGAATCTCTTTTCTTCTGGATATCTCTTTTCGTTTTTGAGTAATCGTGATGACAGACGGACAGACGACAGACGACAGACAACCGAAAATGGAATAATTAGGTGATTTTAAGAATACCTATACCCAAATTTTGTTCATAGTATCAATATTTTTAAGCGTTACGAACTTGGGACTAAACAGTATACCTTTGTATATTTCATATATATGGTAAAATAAACTTAGTATACGTTTGAATATTTCATATACATGGTATAAAAATAAAAAAAATAAAATACAGATATCAATATAATATTATATCTCATTCAAGGTTTCTCAATCGTTCCAGAATTTGAATTTAAGTTAGTATATTTATCAATTTTTTGATAACTCGCTATAAAAGAGCAACCATGTCGATAAGAACTTCAAAAAATAGCATTTTTCGAGGCTTATCTCTTGTCATTTATCATTGAATAACTTCTAGAAACAAGCATACTTGAGTCTATGGCCTAAAATGAATCTTGATCGATATACTGGATCTGGATCGAGGTACTGGAAGAAGGGCACTCTAACACTGAAAAAAATTCTTAATACCAATCGATATGAGATTGTCTCAACCTCATCGCGGGATCAAATATGGCGAATGGTGCTACAAATGTGAGACAAGTACCGTACGGGGTTGAGTGGTGAAGTTAACACAAACGTATGAGTTGTTTGTATGAAAGTAATAAACTATCTCACATATTTCAAATATTGTTGTTTTGAAATGCAAAAACAAAGTTTTAAACATCTTTTTTTAATTGGTTCTACCACTTACAAATATGAGAACAAAGTACTGATGTGATTGTCACAACTACACTACCAGGTAAAAAATAAAATAAAAAGTTTATACCTGCTAATTGGTTTTTATGAAAAAAATTAAAGATTTCTTCAAGTCGGAGTTGAACCAGCGACATATGGATTACTATATATTTTAGTGTCCTTAGTCCACAGCTTAACTCCCTGCGCTATCGATGCTTGTTAAGTATAAGCCAAAAATTATGGTAAATCTTATCAAAATGATAAACATGTTTATATGAAACTCTCTGTTAACTGATTACAACAATCTTCATAAAGTTAGCTCAATTACATCTGGACTAGACATGAAAGATATGCGATAATAATTTATTATTATATATTCCAACTAAGTAGAATTTAATTTTCCTTCAATAAAATGCATGACTTTAAACTAATATCAATCCCCTTCATAGAATTAATGATTTTGTTTATTTAACTTCAGTGATTTTGTATCAATGGATTTATATTTTAAATTCAATCCCATTCTTTTGTTAATACAAATATTTAGCTGTACTTGTTCCAATCATTAGGAAATTACTTGAAAGTTTTTTTATTTTATTTCAGTATTAAACGGCCAACTTCGGAATGAGGCTGTCATTATTTTTATTTTTATTCAGTGAATACTAAAATTCGCTCGTAAGATTTCTCTGTAGAAACTTTAATTCATTCTGTAGATAAAATTAATACATAACTTACTAAAGCACCCACCGAAGACTATACAAGCGTATTAGATGATGTTAAGGAGGTAAATAGGATTCATAAACTCTTATATTGTTAAAGAAAAGTGTATACACAACGTTCTTTTTAATTGTGAATTAATTGATTAGATTGTGAGCTACATAAACAAAAAAATTTTACAGAGAAGGGAGTGAACAGAGTAATATTTAATACTGATGGATGTAAAACAGACGAGTAACAGACGGGTATAGACGGTTGGGAAAATTTATGATTTATCATTATTATTTAAAATTCTAATTAAAAAGTTTTTAATGCAATTTTATTTTTCAATTTTTTTTATATTAAGGTTTTTGTGTTTGAAAACCGTTTTGTTTTTTACATACAATAGAAATGCCAGTATCAATTGGTTATGTGGAACAATAGCCAACGCTTTCATTTTAATTTTCAATTATCGAGTATATTGGGTATATTTTTGTAATTTTAATTATAATTTTAGAAGCGTAGTAAAATAATTAATAATAATCTATGACTTTTATGATTATTTTCTGATAATAGATAGAGTAGTATAAGTGAGTCTATTATTATAGCGTGAAAAATACTGTAACTAAATAAATTTGATTAAAAATCAACAGTACAGCCATATGTTTCGTAAAAATTTATTCCTGGAACGAATCAAAGGAACAAATATTTCCTTTATGTTAAGGATTTTATACTTAACAATGAAGATGAGTACAAAAGTTTTAGATTATTTTTTAGGACTTAAAAAATTGTTGTGTGAAGTAAACAGAGGCAGAAATTATTTTTCTAACTAATATGATTTTTTATAAACATTTTTTTAAATTTGAGTGTCGAGCTTTTGATATCTATTTGCGTGTGCATTGTATATATTAAAATTTTGTCTCCCGAAACTTAACTTCAAATGTGCGACCAACTGCTTCTATCAATTTTCAACCAATCGAGTTCAAATGTTTACTGTAACTTAATAATTTAACTGTAGCTTAGTATTTATACGTTTTTATGACCGACTTTCAACCGATTATTACTAAATCGTGGAAGATTTTTATTCTGTCTTATTATATTTTTTTTTAATCAATGACTTAGGGAAAGATATTGGAAATTGATTTAGGTAACTGTAAAAAAATTGTATCTGATTTGCATCATATTTTAAAGAATAGTAGATTTTTATTCAATGTCTCAAAGGAAAAAAAAAATTTTCTTATGTTGGTGTTTCCTGAAAATGAATGTAAAAATTAAAGTTGTGTTATTGTGTTCCTCTTACATAACATTTTGGAATAATTTTACAGTATAAAATGTTTTGTTTTTTCTTAAAGATAAAAGTATGAAGTTTTTTAATAAAAACTAGGTAATTGTAAATAAGAAATTAAAGAATTTTTTGATCCTATTTTGATTTAATTCGGATTTTAGGATGTTTTTCCAACTTTATTTTCCAACATTTTACGCTTAAAACTTAAATATAGCAACACAAAATACTCAATTAGAAGTGATTTAGTTCAAACGATATTTAGAACACAAAAAACAATAGTTTACTTCCAAATAAATAAGAAACGCTAAATTTTGTACTTTGACACACCAAAAAATGCTCATTATATCAACATTGAGCTTGTCTAGTGACTTTTGTTCTTTGCTACCTCATATACAATAATATCTGTTAAGAAATTGGAAGATAAACAAAAATACATTGTACTCTGGGTATTTCAACATATCCTACAATAAAATACTTTATAATTTAAGTAAAATAAAATATTAATCATCCACAAAAAGTTAAGAAATACAAGTGAATGCTTACAGATTAAGAATAGCCACTTTTGCGTCAGTCTGGAAAACTAAATTAAAAAGTGCTTATTTATGTAACTCGACCTTCAAGATCATTTTGATTTCTAAACCAATTGAATTCCTGGTCCAAATACATTACTTTTTTCACTTTTTACTTTTATTTTTTAATGAATCTTGAACGGTAACCAGTTACTAATGAAATTTTCCCAAAAATACCTTTTTAGTTACTCATCACTCACAATCCAAAACATACTTCAAAGCTTTGCAACCAAACAGGAGTGTACTTACCTGGAAAAGAAAAGTATTTATTAGAACAAAATGAATGGTATTAATATAATTTCTAATTTCTAAATGCTAAAAATGAAAAACTTATTTTATCAGAAACAATGATTGATCGCTTTTTCAAAAACATTATTACTGTTCTTTGGAGTAAATTCTTTAATTTACTCAAAAGATAGAGGTACTAGAAAAGTGAAAAATTACGAAATGTTCGCGTCAAAAATATTTCCATTAATGAACTTGGGTATTCTGTATTCTGTTCATAAATTAATTTTTTTAATATATGCAGTTTAGAAAACCGATTTTTATCTGTTTGAAAGTTGGTTCTTCCCGTGTGGTCCCATTTCATTTTGGTCCAGTTCTGACAACGGCATCCATGGAAAAGCAGCCTTAAATTTGCATTAAGTATGCACAGCAAGAGGACGAATAACTCAATATCACGCCAACCGATTTCGATGATTCTTTTTTTAGTGACAAATTAGTTAGCGTACTTCAGATTCACTAAAAATCACAAAATAAAAAAAAATAAAAAAATTTTAACAAAAAGAGGACCACCAGCATCACCTGATATGAGATTTCTTATTTCATTGACAATGTTTCCCGATAGCGAGAAAAAACGCGCATTCTCCGTTGATGATGGCCTAATTGTCATTGCAGCTTTGTAAATTATTTCAAGAGAAGGCGTTCGTTGTCCAGTAAACTCAAATAACTGAAATTATTTTTAATTTTAATTTTTAGTGATGTGAGTATCATTCATTTTTTTATTAATTTCAGTTGTCTCAATGGCTTTGTTTAATTGAAGTTCAAATACTTCATTGTCAAGTTTCAGGTTTTCTACGTTATCTTGGTTTGCGAAGGAAATTTCGGTGGAACCAGAATTGTAGTTCGGATATAATGTACTATATAATTCCTGGGTATATTTCATCAATATCGTTTTGTTGGAGCGTTGAAAAATCTTTTCATTTTCATTATTGTATTAAATAGGGTTTTGTTTTTCTTAGTTCTAGCGCACGGAATTTATTTCTCTTGAGTTTTTTCTCTCGACTGAAGATAAATTTCGCGAAATTTCTGGAGGAGAAACCTTATTCGCAACCAACAACATTTCTACTTGACTTTTACTACCAGATTCTTAAAGTATCACTCACTATCGCGGTACCTATGTGGTAAATTTGCCGTTTATGCTTACACTATGATTCATCACCTCGTAAGTAAAAATGAAATCAATAATCTGATGAATAACACTTGGCAAAAAAAACTGCCTCCCACATTTTATCTAACACAAATTGTATAATCATAAAAGAAATATGTTTTCTTGATAACATGTCAGTAAAATATTACACAAAACCAAACGAAACCAAAAAAATTGAAAAATCACACAATTTTAAATTATTTCTATAAAATTGGCACTAAAATATTTATAGACTATAAAAAAAATATATATTTAAATAAAGCCGTTATTATTATCATATACATATATTACATTTAATGAGTTTTTTGGCCTCAATATTTCAATAAAAATTTTTTGTACTCTCACAACATGAGAAGTTATGGACATATACCAAAACGAGCAATGAAAATATTATAAAGAATCTACACATATAGTCGTCATATGATTCGTTTATTTCATTCAACAATATATCATGGATGATTTTTTGGATGGTTATAGCATATGCATATTGTATTGTTGGAATAGCAGAACACTAGAGAACACTATCTTAGAAACGATTCATCATTAAAGTCCATTTCTATATACATTATTATGTAGTCATATTAAAAAATACAACAATATTTTTATAACAAAAAACCAGTCAAGTGCGAGTTGGACATTACATTGAAGGTATCGACCAAATTTATCATCCGATACTAATAAACAACGATATTTTCGAATATTCGAGTTTTTTGAATTCTGAAAAAGTACAATCATTATCATCTGTTGCTCACATTGCACGATATTTTCAAAATATCATTGCAGTAAATGTACTCCAAACTTAAGATACAGAGTCGAGTTTATTGAAAAATGTTGAACTAAACTTTAATGATATTGATGCCTGATGACGTTTATTCTCCGTCGATGATGGCTTAATAGCCACTACAGCTGTGTAAATTTTTTCAAGAGTAGGCATTCTTTTCCTTAGAACGATAGACTCAAATCTGGTTTTGCCTGTAATTAAAAAAACTTTTCGGTTTAGTTATCGATTGACGGAACCCTAAAAACGAAACAAATCTATTCTAAGAATAAGAATGAAATTGTAGTCTTGATGTTTTATTTCTTACTTACTGTTGGTAGAATGGAGTAGACAAGTGTTACTTGTTATATACAGAAATAGTCCAAAATAATACGGTTCTAGTGTTTGGAGATTTGCTATGAAAAACTATTTTACAAAAAAAAAAAAAAAAAAAAACTAACGAAAAATTTGCACGAAAAAGAAAAATAAATAAAAATAGTATTAATTTTGTGAATAATTTCTTTGTGAAAAGGTGATGTTTTGCCAACGAATTGATTTCTAGATAATTGTTTGCAAGGAAATTATTGATTAGACAAAATTATGTTGTACTTTTTAGTAAGATTATATTAGTTTGAGCTAATTAGTTTTTGTTTTAACTCGATTTTTTAGCGTCCCAAGTTGCGAATTTGGGTCTGAAAAAGTCATCCAAATTGGTCACGAAATGATCATTATGACCAGCAATACTGCCATTTCTATTCGGAGTTTCAATTTGCAATTCCTCGCAGAATATTTCAGCGGATTAAATTCATCGTACAACATTGGTTCGAAGTGATTTAAATTGGTCTGGAATGGGTAACAATTAGATCTAAAGATTTTAGTAATTGGTCCAAATTGTTCATTTTCACTTGGAATTAAGAGAATTGTTAAGAGTTTTTAGAAAATGTCAAAGTTACAAATTTTTCAAACGATCAATGTTAAGCATAAATTTTACAACTCACTATTCCCGCAATAATCGCATTTTCAATTTGATCCATTGAACAGTTTGTTTAATTTTGTTTAAATGCTCTTTAAAAGTTTAAAAAGTAAAGTTTCTTTGAAAAGTATTCCAGAAACAATTAATGCTTTTAAAATGTGCCCAATGCTTTGTTTTTTTAATTGAAAACATTTTAAAATATAAAATATTTTTTGCCCTTTTCTCTCACAAGTGGTTATGAAATAATAGGAAATTATTGTAATTTGCCTGATTTTCGAAATCGAAATTTTCAACATATCTTTACGTTTCATGATAAGATTAACACTTATTTGGAGAACAAGCATGTGAGTGTGTGTGTGTTTACGTACGTACGTACGTACGTCCGTAAACATTTTTTTCCTCGTCGATATCGCGTGAACGAAAAATTATCGACTTCGAATTTCATAACACTCGATCGAGTCGTTTATGACTACACGATTAGAACTATATAGTTCAAAGCTGTATTCATAGTCGGACTAAGGCAGCGCTTGACTTGTAACAAATTATATCAAGAAAGATTCTATTGACACGCTTTTAATAGCTTCATACGTATGTTAGTATGTTGGCATGTTAGTATGTAACGAAAACTTTGAACATGATTTTGACCCCCTTCAAAACGTCGAATTTACTGGCATACTTATCAAGGACCGATGAGAATACTTTAATTTAATAAGTTTATTTGATTATCCTGTTAAGGAATTTGATTTTCCGGAATAACGATTTCCATATCTGAAAATTTATATATTTGCGCACCACATTTTTATTGCATTTTTGATAAATAAATAAAAAACTAAGAAACACAAAATAAATAGAAGTTTAAAAAACACGCTATTTTAACTAGCTGTGCTAAAAGGTAGAAAATAATTTCTTTAAATTCAACAAAATCATTTTAACGTAAGTGTGAAGTGCTTTTTAAGATATTTTGTAATGACTTTACTTTTACCAATATCTGTCTACAAAATATTTACAATAATTGAAATTTAACACCCCAAGCTTTTTTACGAAAAAGTGATTTTTTTGAATTGAAAGAAATTATTTTCTTCCTTAATGCGTGCTTTTTAGTTTTTTTTTACTATTATTTTTTTAATAGTGAATCTTCTGACGCTTTTAAAATTTTTCCTACTGGATCCGCGGAGGGGCCATGTAAGTAGTATTTGCTACTCTTCCTATGTTTGAAACTATGTTTGAAACTGAGTCTAAACAAACCAAGTAAATAACTTTTTAATGAAATTTTTTAGAAGTGATAATTTATATTATATTCGCATACTTTTTTATAAAAAAAATATAATTACTTTCGACGTGTTAGCGCCAACTTACATTGGACTAAAAAAAGTTGGAATAAAATATCAAGTTTGAAAAGTGTCTGAGTATTATTGTTATTCTTATAAAATAATATTTCGTAACAGTTTATTTATATTTTATTGACTTCCATATTAGTAAACTTTTGGAAGAAGTTTGTTTCTCAATTCTCAAAAAAAGGGTTTCTGGTTTTTTTTTTTGTTAATTATTCATACGTGCGAAATATTAAAAGTCACGCAGAAAAAAAAACAATTATAAATATATCTGAATGGTTTGCTAAAGTTAACTGATAGAAGAATTGTTAGAAATAACCAATCTTTAAATAAAACTCGATTTCTTTATTACATTTTGATAACATAAATACTTCAGACAGATATTTTAGATTTTTCTTAAATCTTCTCGAATTTCCAGTTGACGTTTACGAACGAGCAATCATAGTCTCTGAAGAGTTAAAAATTTTTAATTTCTGTTACAATCATTGGCCTCTTACGTTTTACAATTTTATCCACTATTTTCAAACAAATAAAACAGTTTTAGGCAATTTTTAGTTCGCTTTTTTTTTGCTTCATACGTATGTTAGTACTTTAGTATGTTAGTAACAGAAACTTTGAACATGATTGGCATACTTATCAAGGACCGATGACAATACAATAATATAATAAGTTTATTTGATTATCTTCATCAAGATTTTCAGGATTAACGATTTCCATATCTGAAAATAAATTACATTTAATACATTTATTTGTGCTCCCATCATAATTTATACTGAATTTTTGATAAATAAATAATATTAAAAAAAAACTAAAACCCAAAAAATTAATAATAGTTTAAAAAAATGGAAGTACACGCTTCTGTAACTAGCTAAAGTAAAAGGTAGAAAATAATTTCTTTACATTCAAGAAAATCATTTTATCGTTAAAAAGCGGGGTTTCCTTTTAAGATATTTTTTAATGACTTTACTTTTACCAATATGTCTATAAAACATTTACAATAAGTAATTGAAATTTACACCCCACGCTTTTTAACGATAAAATGTGTTTTTCGAATTTAAAGAAATTATTTTCTACTTTTTAGTTCAGCTAGTTACAAAAGCGTGTTTCTTAGTTTTTTTAAACTATTATTTTTTGTACGATCTTAATCTTACTAATTTTATCTAAGAAAACAATAACACTTTATTGAAAAATTATTCTACTTGAATTAAGCGTTTATGCATCTATCGAAATAGCACAGGCACTATTAAGTTATAATGGAGTTATTAAATTGAAGATAAAACGTTGGTTTTATATGATACTAGCTGTGAACTACCCGCTTTGCTGGGCAACATCCCCACTTGCACCCCTCCCTCCACATTTCCTTGCGTGGGATAACAGTTTTGTAATGTACACGTCATGCTCTTTTATTTGATACCCCACTTAGGTATACATATTTGTAAATATTCGATAATTCCTTCCCACTTTCTCGCTACACCTTTCTATCCTCCGAAGGTTAAAAGTAGATAAAAACAATAGATCTTTGAAGCTGGTTGTATATCGTGTCAATATTTGAGCTTAATCGATGCACAAATTTTTTAGTTTTTTAAGCATATCCCTTTCAACCCCTATTTCAACCCCTTACTCTACTATAATGTGGATGTATTATACATAAAAACCTTCCTCTTGAATCACTCTATCTATTAAAAAAAAACGCATCAAAATCCGTTGCGTAGTTTCAAAGATTTAAGCGTACATAGGGACATAGGGACATTGGGACAGAAAAAGCGACTTTGTTTTATAATATGTAGTGAAAAGAAAAATTCTGCAATGAAAAATTGGGCATTGGGAGTTGTTTCTCAATAATGTATGAAAAATGATAACATTAATTTTAACTTCGGCTTCTTTCCGAATTTCCTTTTCTTTTTCTAATTGGAACGAAATTGTCGCATGTTGCACTTATGGTAGATGAGAGCTAGATGGAAAAAAGTGGTACATTTTAGCCGCCACGCAACCTTTTTCAATTAACAACTATGCGATGATCTTTTCCGAATGCAGATGCAAAATTCACTGAACTGTGTGGGATGTTAATATGTGTCTCATTAACTTAATACTAATGCAGAAAGTTTGTGTTTGTTATTTCATAACTAGTTAAATAAAAATTATTATTTATAATTTAATTAACATTCTTCATTTATTTTCAAATAAGTATTCTTTATTTAATTACTCTCAAATGTTATGAGTTTAAAGTGCCTGTTATTTTAATTATTATATACCGAAAGGTTCTTCGTTCCTATTGGGAGTCCTATTCGTGTACTTTTTTTTTTAAATGGTAGTGATTTTTTTTAAACCATAAAAATTGTAGGAAATAAAAAAGACAAATAAAATTAAAATGTAAAAAAATGTGCTTTCATTTACTAAACATCTGCAAACACCTCTTAAAAAAAATCATAAATATTGTGTTAATTCTCCTTAATGATGAAGATAAATATTTTTCCATTTCGTTCCCGAAATATTAGGGAAGAAAAATTAGAAAAAAAAACCTTGTATAATATACCCAATAGAGAAAGCACTAAGAAATTTGATTGTTCTATTAATATAAGTAGAAATTCGCCGACAAATACGTAGGTGTCCAAAGACTTTGCCTTTAAAGTTCTTTTTTTTTTTTCGTGTTAACATTTTCTTTTTTAAACTATAGTCAGTTAATCATCTATTGTTAACCGGCAGTATTTGGTTTTTTGCCGTAATCTTTCAGTTACACATATACACCTATATATGAAATATATTAAGGTATACTAAGTTCAGGTCCCAGTTTGTAATAGGTGTTCATAAAATCACCTAAAGAGTCCATTTCCGGTTGTTTGTCAATCCGCCGCGCCTGTCAACACGACAGCTCAAAAACGGAAAATGGACATCAAGCTGAAATTTTTACAGCGTCAAAACGTAAAAATTATTAATTTTAAAACATGACTAACGAGTTGTTTTAATTTTGAAGATTTATTATGGACTACTTGATTATTTTTTCGCATCCGGTGACTATGTCTCGTTAATATTCCTGATATATTATAAAGGTGAATTTTTGTTAGGATGAATGAATGTATCAAACTAATTATAACTGCTAGCCCGTAGGTATATATTTTAAATATACAGGACATGTCACGCATTTGAGAATTAAATTCTGAGCTATTTTTTCATTAAATTCTGAACAAATTTCTTAAAATCCCGATTATGTACTGACTATGCTTGCCTTTGTACAAAATTTAACGCGTTGTATAAATCATTCTAACCAATCCGAATCAATTGCTATTCCTATATACTTTATATGTTTCCCTATAAATACTTGATTAAATTTCCTCATAAACTACCGAATGGATTTGAATGAAACTTAAAACTATATATCTCATACTTCAGAAAAACACATGAGCTAGCTTAATTTTATAAAGATATATTTAAAAAAAAATTTAACAAAATGAAATTTAATCTGACATGTTTCTGCACCATCTATGATCTTCATTCGAACCATAAATTAAAGATTTCTGTAAAAATTTAAAATAATAATTGAATTTCAATAAATTCATGGCCATATTTTCTGATGTACTCAATGAATTATGACTATTTTACACTTAAAAAAATTAAAAACTATGCGTATATTTTAGCTGTGTAAAACAATCCCTTCGAGTGTTACGGAAGGGGCATAAGTGAGATCAAGAGACCTGGAGGCTATAAAGCGGTAGTTGTTACTTTTAAGCTCAGTGAAGCGGGCGGGCATCAAGTATGTTATAAAAATAATTTTTTTCATCAATCGATTTGTCATAAATACAATCGGTTTGTCATATACAAACTCTCAATTTCTGACATTATAGATAATACGAAATGATATGATTCAATTAAAAGCATAAGTTGTAATTGAATTTTAAGAAGAAAACAAGATATTAGGATGAAAATTCGGCATTATCGTAGTTAAGTGAATGTTTTGGCAATTGTTTAACAATATCCGTTTATAAAGATACACAAAGAATATTCGTCTGATATTCATTTTGGTACAAAGAAGTTGTTTTTGGCTCAGTAACTTTTTCCTATTTATTGTATTTCATAGCATCACAACATATAAAAAGATATTGTATATAGTATATTATACGGTATGTTTAATTTGTATAAACTAGTGCAGCAACACCCACCAAAAAATTTATAGAAATAACGTATTCAATCATGAATTATTGGCTTCAGTTTATATTTTTATGTTGAAAGTTTTTATTTCACTATGATTAATTGTTATTATAAGATAAAAATGCAAGAGTTTTGTTTCTTCAAAGAATTTATCAATATTTTTTCAAATATTAAAGAAAAATAAATTCGTAAACAAATAGAAACATGTAGAAATAAAAAAAAAACTTTTCACACAAAAAAAAAAACCAACTTGAAAGACAAAAACTATACCAAAACAAATTAATATGCACTAAAAAGTAAAAAATTAATTACGTATTCTTCTGAATTACAAAATATAATAAAAATATTTTTTAGAGTTATTCTAGGTAAAACGAAGTAAAATATTAGACTACTTAAAAGTCAACAAAATTAGGATTCCGTACCCTAAAAAACTAAAAAATTGGCGATAATCTTCAAAATCGGTTCAGTTTGGAAAAGGTTTTCTAGAAAAAGGTTATTTACACGAGTGTGTTCTTAGATATGTTTCAAGTGCGAGTTTAAGATTCCGTATCCGAAAAATTTGTCGTGGTTTTTTAAAATTTGTAAATTTCACTTGTATTGAATTTTTTGTCTCCTGGGCTAAAATTTTTTCAGAAACGTATTACCAACTTTTAACAGAAGAATCATGTTTAGGTTTACTGATCTCTAGGCTCTCTATAAAAACCGGTAATGTGCATAGATACATCTACTGACTAAAATCAAGATTTGTAGATTTACTAGGGTATACATATATAGTCATTCATTTCCGAAGTAAGTATATATTATTGTATATGTTATACACTTTTTTAAAGATTTATTTCATTTAAAAAAGGTGAATAAAAATTTATAAATGTGAATCTGTTCGATGTAGAAGGGAATAGTTTATTTGTTGTAGTAATATTATTACATCTGTTTGTTATATGTGTAACTACTGTTACCGTTTCTTTTATTCAGAAATAAAGTTTTAACTTTAAAAGTGCTATATGTTATTTTTATTTTTGCTCGAATAAACGGATGTTGATATAGCAAATGTAGGAAAAAACTATTCCACAGTCTATTTTTATTTGAAAGTGCAGCTTTGTTTACTTTAAAGTATAAAAAACTATAGGTTGACAGTATGAGAAATATTTTCATTATTATTAATTTCATAATCGCGAGATCAAATATGGCGAATGTGATAGAACTACCGTACGGAGTTGAGTGGTGACACAACTGCGTGAGTTGTTTGTATGAAAGTAATATACTATCTAACAAATTTCAAATATTGTTCTTTTGAATTTATGAACAATCTTTTTTTGTTTGGTTCATAACCACTTATACATATTATAACAAAATAGTGATGTGATTAACACAACCACATGGGAAGGTTTATTAGAACTAGCGACTTATGAATTACTAGTCTTTAGTCCACCGCTGTACCCACTGTGCTACCGATGGTTGGTATATATTTATCAATATATGGTATATATAATAAAAATTATCAATAAGTTTATTTCAAACTCTCTATAATTTGATTTTTACAACAATCTTCATGTAGTTGAGCCAACCACATGACAATCTAGAAATGACACTTATGTGTTCGTAGTAAGCAAATCCTATATTTACAGCAAACGTAAAGAAAACATGCGTTATTTTAACTTGTATATTCGTTTCAATTACACGAGTATGTATTCCAACTAAGAACCATTTTATTTTCCATCAATAAAATGCATGACTTGAAAATAAAATCAATCCCTTCCATGGAAGTAATGATTTTGTTTATTTAACTTCAATGATTTTGTATCAATGAATTCATATTTTAAATTCAATCCCATTCTTTTGTAAATACAAATATTTAACTGTACTTGTTCCAATCATTAGGAAATTACTTGAAAGTATTTTTACTTTATTTCAATATGAAACGGCCAACTTCGAGAGATTATTTTAAATTTTTTCAGTGTACCCAATATCACAAATACCGTTTTGACGGGTTATTTTAATTTAAGAAATCGATTAGAAAATCGAAGAAATACAAAGTTTTCCAGCTTGGATAATCAGGTTGGGAGATAACTTGTATTTGGTTTCGGACGCAATTAAGGATAAAAGGTTAAGGAACATAAGGTTTTAAACAGTATTAAAACGATTTGCTTTGTTGGAGAAAACGATTTACTTTGATGAGGTTTTCTAGTTGATGGATTTTCTAGAAGTGGAATTTCACGTTGTAGGTGGGTATCCAAATTAAATTATTTAAGTTCCAAATTTTAAGTATATTATTATCGTCAATGTTACAAAAATTTTTCCACTTTATCTGAAAGTTATTGTTTCTACTTTCAACATTTATTAATCTTTAAAACATTTTCAATTAAGATTGCATCAACTTTATAATTTTTACTTCTTCGTTACCAGAGAATATTCACCGCTCGACCAGATTGGGATATTTTATTGTTAAAGTTTGGCATAATTTATTACATTTTCAGTTTACAATAAAACATTTCGCATTTTTAATACTAGATGTGGTTTTTGGTTATAATTTCTTCTAGATGTAGAAATGTATTGTGAACCTGATCAAAAGCTTAGAATGGACAGAACTTTCTAAAAGAATTCGTTTCAGGATTACAGGCCTTAAAAGAGCAATCATAAATTTTCCGAGCTGTATAGAGGTGAGGTAATCACAAAGCGTTAGACGTGTAGGTACCTGTGGTCTATTATAAAATTACCAAATTATTTAAAAAAAAAAAGAATTTGTCAAAAAAAGCATATCTTGCGCAGAGATGGTCGAATAGATAAGTAAGTGTCAAATATTGCCGTAAAAATAAAAAGAAACCAAGCAGAGGAATGATTTAACGTAAAAAACATCCATAAAGTTTAATTCTCAGTTAACAATAACTAAAAATGGCAACTGATATTGAAGGTCAATATTTACGTTAAGTTCGCCATAATTTTCAAGCCTACTGAAACAACAGCTGTAATTTCTTCCGAAAGTGCTTTGTTCTAAAAAATGCCTCAAATCTGTATAAAAAAAGTACAAAAGCAAAATATATTAATAATCGTAGAGTATCTTCTTTGAACATCAGCTATGAACAAATTTTTTTTAATAATAGTGAAATTTGAAAGATATCACGTTATGATTGTAAAATAAAAAAATGAAAATCATAAGTTTATAAAAAAAAAAAATCACAAAGTAAATGAATGAAGAAAACTCGAACAGAAATTTATTATAACAAAAAAAATTTGCTCGTAGTGTTCTTCTAAGTACAATTTTATACCATGTATATATGAAATATACATAGTATTATAAGTTTAGTCCCAAGTTTGTAACGCCTAAAAATATTGATGCTACAAAAAAAAAATTGTTATAGGTGTTCATAAAATCACCTAATTAATCCATTTCCGGTTGTCCGTCCGTCCGTCCGTCCGTCCGTCCGGCCGTCCGTCCGTCCGTCCGTCCGTCTGTGGTCACGATTACTCAAAAACGAAAAGAGATATCAAGTTGAAATTTTTACAGCGTGCTTAGGACGTAAAAAGTGAGGTCAAGTTCGTAAATGAGCAACATGGGTCAATTGGGTCATGGGTCCGTAGTACCCATCTTGTAAACCGTTAGAGATAGAATAAAAGTTTAAATGTAAAAAATGTTCCTTACAAAAAAATAAACAACTTTTGTTTGAAACATTTTTTTGTAAAGATTATTGTTTACCCGTGACAGCGCAAATTAGTTCAGAACATAATTGCTATGTTATATACAACACATAGTACCAATTATTTGCATAGCAACAACATTGTTTATTTCAAACATATACGTCACTTATAAGATTGTATTATTCGAATTGTGTATCCGTCTGTGGACACGATAACTCAAAAACGAAAAAAGATATCGAGCTGAAATTTTTACAGCGTACTCAGGACGTAAAAAGTGAGGTCAAGTTCGTAAATGAGCATCATAGGTCAATTGGGTCTTGGGTCCGTAGGATCCATCTTGTAAACCGTTAGAGATAGAACAAAAGTTTAAATGTAAAAAATGTTCCTTATCAAAAATTAAACAACTTTAGTTTGAAACATTTTTTCGTAAACATGACTGTTTACCCGTGAGGGCGACAATTAGGGCGGAAATTTTATAATATGTACTATACTTGATTATCAGTTATGTATGTGTCACATGTTTGTATGTGTAATGTGATAAAGAAATCAACACTGATTATACATGGTATTTCAACAATTAACTCAGTCAATTGTTTGTTTTCACTTGTTTCTTATAGCAGTTGTGTTTTTTCACGATTTGAACTAGAATTATATAATATTGCATAGGGCGGCACATCAAAATATATTTAAGACAACTTTTAATAAAAAGGATTTCAATAAAACTTTATAAATACATTTTTTCATTAACAAAGTTTCCAAAAATCGCAAAAAATTCCTTCGTCATCAGACTTTTTATTATTATTTTATCGTTCAAAGTTGGCTGAAAAAATAATGAATCATATAGGATATCCTTTTCAATTGGTTATTTCCATATCAAAAAATCTAGAGAGTGTGATTAAAAACTATCTAAAATATTTAGACAATCTTGTAGTTTATATTAATACCATTAAAATATAATAGTCTAAGATCCCAATTAGGATCGACCTTCACCCATCTATTTACCGGATGAAAGTTATTTTTTATGAAATATAAAATGTTAACAAATATCCCTGCAATGGGTTGCCTAAAAAAATGTGGTCCAGACTACTTTTAGTGAAAATATCAAGAGTAAAATTTTTAGAAATTTTTCACTGACTTGCATATCTTACGAATTTTGATCTACTCGAAAGTAAAAGCCATAAATAATATGCAGCAGCTATGTTGTCTGCCTTTTTTCGTTCACTATTATCGCATTTATACAAGTTGAAAATAGTAATTACGTGCATCTGTTAATTCATTGACTCGCATATCTAAATAAATATAATTTTGTTACAATTACGGTGGCATATGATTGGCCACAAAATATTGGTCAAAAATAATGTTTACAAGCTTTCCAAGTTTTGATATTTATATTAAAAATGGTCTGGACCATATTTTTTAAGGCAACCCGTTACAGGAATATTTGTTAATATTTTACATTTCATAAAAAATAACTTTCATTCGGTAAACAGATGGGTGAAGGTCGACCCTAATTCGGATCTTGTACTATAAGGTTGCCGATGATAGGTGTAAAATCAAAATTATAATTTAATTATGAGTTCATCGAAGATCCATTATTTGATGAACATAAGACGACTATAGTCAGAATATTGATGATTGAAGAGCGTTATCTATATTACCAAATTTATAAGCATCATTTGCACAGTAATTGTAAAGCTAAAAATAACTCATTACTTGACCACAAAGCATGTATTTGATTCATATGTATGTACCGTGCAATAGACCAAAGCTTTATTACAAATCTGTAGCTTTCAACTTTTTAATGTAAAGTCTTCTTCTATTTCCTACCTCTAAGGATATAAGTTGACTAATAAAGCAACCCCGAGAATAAGACACAATCAGATGTCAGAACATAATGTCCCCCTATCAAACTCTGCAACTTTTACTTAAGTTATTTTTTGATTGGTTAACTACAAACTAGCTATTAGCCATAATTAATTAAAATGGCCAGCCTGTATATGTAGGAGTGTATTAACAAAATTTTGCCCAAGCACAATTATATGTATTGAACGCGGAAATGGATACGTGAGACAAAAACGAACTTAAATTGTATATATATAAGAGTACTAGCTGACCCGGTGAACTTCGTATCACCTGCAACTTTTTTTTTTACAACTTTTGGTTCGTGATTATGTCAACCTTTAGACTCTACTTTATTTTTGTCAAAAATTAACACTGGTTGTATTATCTACAGTTAAAATGGTATTAGGTTATTAAATGAAACTTGTTGGTCATTTTAACATGTTTTATGTGTTTTATTAACACAACAAAATATAATCAATACATAACAAAACATAATAAATATATCTATTCAATTTAAAGCTTTTGGATAAACTACGTTTTTAGTTTGGTTTTTCGGTGCATAAATATATAAAGACGATGGCTTTCCTACACGTGAACACGCGACATATAGTTGTCCATGCGAGAAGCATGGAAATTCTAAATTAATCCCGCAAACTTGCAACGACTGGCCTTGCGATTTGTTTATGGTCATCGCAAAGGCCAGGCGCACGGGTATGTTAATAAACATACACAATATAAACAATATGGGAATAAACACAAATAAAACAAAAGTAATGACAAACATTCTTCTTGAGTTTCTTCTTGAAATTTTTTGTTATGTTTTACAAACTGAATATAGATAAATAGAACTTCGCCGTATACTTACTTGTACGTATCTTCCTATATATTGAACAATTTTGGTACACTCTTGCAACCTTGAGGATCAAGCGTAACAATAGCGATTCCGATACAAAATTAATAAATTTTGATTTCTTTAGTTTAATTTTTGGGTTTTCAAAATTTTTTTCTAAACCATCCCTGAACTATAGCGAACAAAACAAAAAAAAATTTTGAAAATCGGTCTAGCCGTTTTTTAGTTTTAGCAAGACTAACGCACGGCAATTTATTTTTATATATACAGATAAAAAGCGTAATATTTTCAGTAGGCCTGCCTGTATATACTATTAAGAATTTTACTATACTTGTCGTCTTATACCACTATCTACGTTCCCTTAGGATATAATATCCTTACCTGTCAAGAAGTCGGATAAAATATGCAACCATTATCACATAATAAAAAATTCATTTTGACAAAAAAATTTTATGTTCAGACAAGATTCTTTTATTATGATATTTAGTGGTAAAAAATACAGAGGTCCATCTAATAAACTTATTTGTATTACTTTAAAATATTTTTCATGTAGAATTGTAGTAATTTGTTATATAATTTAATTTTTTGTTATTAAATTTGATTGTTTTAAGTACCCGATATTATTCTAGAAATCCACCGCAAATTTGATTCAATTTACCAAAAAAAGAATACGTGCTGACTATTACGTTTAGAGTTACAAGAGGGAGATAATTGTGTTAGAAAATCGGATAGTGCACAGATTTTCTGTATCTATTTGTGGAAAAATTTCAATGGTGAATCTGAGGTTATAGATCGTTAGGGGGCATGTAAATAACTTAAAAAAAAAAAATAAGAGAATTTTTCGTTCCGCTGTTTTTAAGAAAATCCAAAAAAATTTTGGAATGCGTTTTTCTCAGAAAATCATTTTTTCTTAATGAAAATCGTCAAAAATCCTTTTTTTGATACTTTAGCGCCACCTACTTTTTGTAATTTAACTCGTATGCCGTTGCTCCAATGACATAAAATGTAGCTGACAATGTCTTCTACATTTTTTATTTGAAAAACTTTTCCCTTAAACCAATAGATTTCGAGAAAAACACATTCCAAAATTTTTTTGGATTTTCTCAAAAACACCGGAACGAAAAATTCTCTTAATTTTTTTTTTCAGTTATTTACATGCCCCCTTAACGATCTATAACCTCAGATCCACCATTGAAAATTTTTCCAGTCAAAATGCCAGATTGACTGTACCAATGGTATCAAGTCTAGTTTTACATTTTATGCGTTATATGGAAAATTGGATTAGAAAGCAAATTGCACACATTTTTTTTGAATAAGATAACTACTTGTTTTGGAATTTTTACAAACATAAGTTTTGATCGAAAATCGAAACAATGAATTCTAAACATAAGAAGATCAAAAGGGGAGACAGAAGCTTATGTGGAATCATTTGCGATCTTTTTTAAATAGAAGCACATGTTTTTTAGCATTTTTATATAAGTATGCCTTCTTAACATCCTATACCCGAAGACGGAAAAGCCACCTAATACTGAAATATATAGGTACATACTGTATTGTTCTTGTAAAAAATTGAAGGTTACAGTGTTTGAAATTGCCAAGGGTGCTGCGAAATTCTACCAATCATGCGAATCGCGGTTTAGGAAAATGTAAAAATTTGTATATACAAAAATTATAAATAAAAGATCAAGAAACTGCTTATATTTCCAACAGGATGATAATTGAGCATATCTGCATTCGAAAGAGCTCTCTTAATATTTAAAATTGGTGCCTAATATTTTGACTATCTTCTTATCTTTGGAGTCAAAATCATTTATTTCAAAACAATTATCTAAGATACTAGAATGGTTGATATTTCAACGAGTAATAAAAATAGTTGATATTTCAACGAGTAATAAAAATAATTATTAAAAAAATCAAAAAACCCGACTGAGTTCAATATAAACTTAAAATCTTAAAATTAAAATATTCACCGGTTCGAATTTTCACAATAATGGGCCCCGACAATTAAAGTCGAAATGTAAACTGCTGCACTTGTTTTTTTTTCTTTTCAGTTTATATTTAACTCAGTCGAGTTTTTTGATTTTTTAAGTAATTATTTTTATTTTACCTTTTTTAGTTAGGATTTTCAAATACCTATTCAACGATACCCCACTTACCATAGTTTGTCGACTTTCATTTTCAACCTATGTATGTACTTTTGGTCCTTCCTTGAATTTCCATTGTAGTGATATCTTCAGTAGCTTTCGAAATTTTAAGACAAATCGATTGGCTTCCGAATCATCAAATTCGACCAGGCCGTTTGGTCCCTAGTGTGCCAAATAGAAACACACTTACATTTTCACAGTATGGCGTCTGATGGTCGCCATATATAATTTTCATTACTTCCATATCTTCACTAGCCCTTGCTAGATTAAGACAAATGAATGGACGTCAAAATCACCAAAATCGGCTGGCGCGTTTGGTCTCTAGTGTGACACATAGAAACATACTTACATTTCCACAATATGGCGTCTGGTGGTCTCCATATTGAATTTTCATTACTGTCATATCTTCAGTAGCACTTGGAAGATTAAGACAAATTATTTTACGTAGGAATCATCAAAATCGATCGACGCGTTTGGGCTCTATTGTGCTACATAGGAACAGACATAGACTGATAAACACATTACCACTTCTTTGCGATGCTCAGTAGGGTAAAAACTAATTATTATAAAATTCATGTAAAATGAAACTTGTGAAGTGTTTAGATTGAGTGAGTGCATTAGGTGCATTCATTGTGTTTGATGAAATATATTATGTCAAAAGTAGACTGTGTAAAGTATCATAACAAAATAAAAAAAAAAAAAATGATCTTAAAATAAAACTTGAAAAGAAAAGAAAGACTTGTATTGCAAGTTAATTTGTCTGCCTGTCGATGATACTCAGTTATAAACTTATTTCTCAATACCCTTTTAATGTTGTGTTTTAACCAATTTACAACATAAACAAAAACCTTTTAAAAAGTTAACAGAAAATTTTACTTTACTTTCAACTTAATAATCAACATTTTTACTACTAATAACAGTCATGTAATTATACATTTTGCTTAAGTTTTGATTATATTAAAATTGATCCAATTGTATTACCTTTATGTTTAAATGAAAAAAATTCCTTTAAAAATATCAAACACTTATTATAAATAACCCGGATTCGTTGAAGTATGATACAAACAAGTTTCTTACAAGGCAATAAGTCTTAAATCTCCCTCTATTTTTGAGCTTTAATATCTTTCCTTACCACACTGGGTCAAAAGGACCCAGAAATTTTTTGCAACTCGATTTTAAGTACTGAAAGCAAATGATAGCTGGTCTACTACACCATTTCCCAATATATGAAGAGTTTAAACACCCTACAGACGGTTTTGCGTAACGTTAAAGCTCTTAGTATACTTTTGGCAACTGTTGAAAAAGTGGTCTGGGTTCAAAGGGCTCGAGTGTGGTAAGTTCGTTTGAAAATGATTTTTTTTTAAATGAATTTTTATACTATGTATATGAAATATACCAAGGTATACTAAGGTTAGTCAAAAGTTTTTAACGCTTAAAAATATTGATGCTATGAACAAAATTTTGGTATAGGTGTTCATAAAGTCACCTAAATAGCCAATTACCGGTTGTCTGTGTGTTTGTCGCCTGTCCGCCTGTCTGTCGTCTGTCCTTCTGTCATCACGATAACTCAAAAACGAAAAGAGATATCAAGCTGAAATTTTTATAGCGTGCGTAAATAAGCAAGATAGATCAGTTGGGTCTTGGGTCCGTCGGGCCCAACTTGTAAAACGTTAGAGATAAAACAAAAGTTTAAATGTAAAAAATGTTCCTTATAAGTAAACCGTTAGAAATAGAACAAAAATTTAAATGTAAAAAATGTTATAAATAAAGAACTTTTGTTTGAAACATTATTTGAAACATCACTGTTTACCCGTGATAGGGCAAATTATACGCAAATTGTATACTATGTATTATATGAGAATATCATTTATATACGAGTGACTTGTATGTATGTGTATTGTGACAGAGTAATCAACACTGTCTATACATGGTATTTAACAATTAACTCAGTCAATTGTTTGTTTTTCACTTATTTTTAATGTATTTCGACTTCAAGGGAAAAGTGTATAATATATGTTTTGGAACGTTTTTTTTATAAATTAGGAGAGTTTTAAAAACCAATACACCTTTCAGCCGCCATTAAATTGGTTTTCGAAGACTTCGAAAATTTTCGAAAGTATTTTCTGGACATTTTTTCGTTTTCCGAGAATATTTCATAAGATTATTAGTTGAAGCCACCTGCAAATTTTCAACTCCCTATCTTTTATATCTTTGCAGAAAATGGACGCCAAAGTGCTGTCCTAATTTGCGCCCTCACAAGTGATGTTTACGAAAAAACAGTGATGTTTACGAAAAAATGTTTCAACAAAATTTTTTTTACAAAGTACGTTTTTATATTTACTTTTTTGTTCTATCTCTAACGGTTTACGATATGGATCCTACGAATCCAAAACCTTGACCTTTGTTGCTAGTTTACGAACTCAACGAAGCGTATAAAAAGCGATCTGAAATAGAAATTTAACATATTGATTCAAATAAATTTTCTTGATGATTTCAAATATGAGCTATGAATTTTGAGCTATAAATTTTTTGTCATGGACACTGAAAACTGTTTGTAGGTATATACTTTTATGATGAGCGCCTATTTACGGTCTAGATAGAGATCTAATAATTAATACTTTTAGATATGCCATAAAGAGCAAATCAAGCGAAAAATACAAGTTTTTCCGAAATCATTTTACCTAAGAGGTTCGTTTCAAAAGGAAAAACTCTCCTATTAATAAAAATTAAATTTAAAAGTTTCTTATTTCTAAAAAAAATCCAGATTGGGTTGCCTTGTTTCATCGTTACCTAAGCTTTGATCCAGGCTATTGAGCAAAGTTTGTTGTTAATTTATATTTTACATATAATGATGAAGCATTACGTCATACCAACAATATCAGATTTTCAAGCAGTACACATAAAAATAAACATGATAGCAAAGAAACTCCGGGCGTTAGTATTTGGTAACAAGATTAGATCTGCTCTTGGTTTTCAAGCTAAATTGAGTTAAGCTTAACGTTGCCAATCCAGGCTTAGTAATATGGTTGGGCTCGTTATTTCTTCAATGGGTATAAAGGAAAATATAATAGAAATTTTCATTCTTCCCCAATGAATTCATAATTTTATCCGAATGTATTTGAAAGTAAAATTTTACCTACGTGGAAACTTTATCTGGTACACTTAAAAAATAAAACATTATATAATTTTTTTCATAAGCACAAATAAACAGATATGTAAGATGAATATTTTTATTGGTCAAATATGACCTTTAAATAAAACAAAAAATTTACATAAAATAACAGTTTGCATTTTTAATATTTGCTGTTTTAAAAAAGCACGTACTTTTTTATTTGAATTTTATATCATATGAAGTAAGCAATCCGTTTACATTCTTAGACCAGTCCGTAAAGATGTATTTTAGTATATAATTTATTGAGAATTTGTGACAGGCTTACGTCAAACGAATTTTTTAACTTCTCTTCTTCTTTAAATATCTATTTCCTTCCTACTAGTAGAATCACGGCTGAAGTCAGATTTTTACAAATTTCACAATTTCGTTTTTATTGTATCAAGCAATTCTTGAAAAAATCTGTTTTCGGTACATTTTAGTTTCTTGTAAAGAGAAGTAAAGAGAGTATGATAATCGTCTAAAAAACGGAAATCTCCAACTTATGCATCTATCGATACGTTTTGACTAGGTCTGGCTACGATAAACACACTACAGAATCAAGTACTCTGCCAACGTGGTGTATCAATTACCGTAGTCGAGTTTTGCTAAGTCAATATAAACTCTATATTTCTCCGGATTTTTTCGAAACGATTTTTTACCCCCAATAATATTTTATGACGGTTGTCATATTTTTTTAAGTCAGACGTAGTCTCGTAAACCAGTTTACAATCTATAATGAAATTTACTTAACCCGTCAGCACTCGCGTCAATCGTTCGATAATCTATAGACGCGTGATGAATAGCATTTAAATTTGTAAATCATGATTTTATATAAAATTCATACATGATTTTATGTATAGCTAATCAAAAATAATAGATTCTTCATCTAATAATTTAGATAATAATTTTTGGCAGACCCGGGCGCGAGGAAGAGTTTTTGGTGGTCAAAACTCTATCCATTAAGAATAAATTCACATAAATTTTGAGCTAACAACAAAATCCTGTAATTGCAACCATTAATGAAACGCATTTCTATTGACTAGGCAGATGTCCATGCATATTTAAAGCTTGGTACATTCTTTGTCTTTGAATCGAGTACTTCAAACAGAAAACCTGACTCTTGGTGAGGCTATCGAACTAACTGATGCTGCAAAACATATTTTGATTGAAAAAAGAGGAAACGTTGGAGAAGAGTTCAGGAACATCTTCAAAACCATGAGCGTTTGCGGAAGCCAAGGTTCGTATCTTATCACATTGAACGCGAATTTTGAATCATCGCAAGAGCTTATCAAATTTAGGTTGTATCTTTCTCAATAAAATGAAAAATTTCGATGCAAATTCGTTCTCCACTTTTTGAACTAGAATATTCAAATTTGCACGATGATTCTTGTTACATCCTGGCTCAATGAAGTTTAACTTTAGTGAAAACGCATTGCCGGACGGTGTGCCAAAAATTCACTCGATATTGGAAATAAAGATGTTCTATCAGTTTTACCTGTGCCAACAGTGATGAATGAACGCTCCTTTTCAACCTTGCGTCGTTTCAAAACATACCTTAGATCGATACTGTCTGAAGATCGGCCAAATGGTTTAGTCCTCGCTCAATATACATCGCGGTGTAGAGGGCGATGCACACAAGAGTTTTGTAAACGTTTTTTTCTGTATCTCGCAGAATTAACTTATTGAAAAATAGTGACTGAATATCACATTTTGACTAAAATTTTCTCTGATTCGAAAAAAGACTTTCTTGTTAACTTTCCAGAGGAAGTTAATGAATTGGGGCCGATTTTGAAAATCTCCATTTTTACATATTTCCGCTATTTCAAGGCCACAATAACCGAATCAAATCTTTTCAATATGATGTCTGTGTGTGTACGTATGTGCGTATGTTAGATCGGATTCTTTCGCCTCGATTATCTAGCGAACCAGTTATGGCATTAACTGGGCTTATTCGACGCGTAATCGCGTATTTAAGAACTGAAAGCGTTTTCAGCAGAATTAATTGAGCCGTTTTTAATGGTAATCAAAAAACTGGAAATACTTAATAAAAAGAATCTAAAAAGTGGATAAAACACATCATTTATCTATGGAGATAATGATCGTTCCAGTATAAGCTGCAGTACATGTTCGAAGAATAATCTATGAAGGCTTACAAGACCTTTTTTTTAAAAGTTAGTCGTGTGGACTGCAGGGGTCGCACTCACATGACTTCAGTACCACACCGACCATGTACTGCCAATTTATTTTTATTGACTTTATGACCTAACTAAAAGTTTATAATCCAGCAAAATTTTTGTGGCGAAATTTTTTAGAATTGAAGTGTAAAAAAATGTTCGTAGTAGTAAGTATTAGATCGTAAATTTTTTTTGTGCTTTCACGCTTGGTGTATACAATATATAAAAAACACAAAACAAAAACTAAGATTACAAAAATTGTAATAATTGTTATATAATCATATCATTTGGTTATCTTTGTGTATTATGATAGTTACGGTTGTAGTAGTTATAGGTGTAATACCATCATACATTTCATACCATCGTGGCCCCGTAATCATATTCATACTCTGTATAAGTTGGTTGGCGTGTGTATTACAATATTTAAACAAACCTCATACTCTATGACAGACAATCACCCACACAATTCTTGTAAAATGTATTTACTATTTATCTTCTAGCATCCTCAGCTTCTCCCCCTATTTGATACACGTTTAACACATTTATAATACATTACACAATCTTTTATGTAGAGTAAACTAGGGTTACATGAACGGTTTTTTATTGTTTTATTATCTTAACAAAATATACATGTATATACATTTACAAATGTTATCCCGTGTTAGGCAACCCTGTGTGCGTGTGTGTATTTATGGTGTCAATAATTTGCATTTAAAAAAAAATACGTGAGAAACATTTAATTATGTATTATCTAAAAATCTAAACGTTTTATTAGTTGGTTATTTCCCCCTATCCTTCACAGTAATTAAAAAAAACTGCAAAAAAGATCTATATCTGATACAGTTCTTAATAACTAAAAAGCACGATTTGAAATTAGCTGGAATAAAAAGTAAAATTTACAAAATTTTAAAAACTTCTGGAAAATTTTTCGAGTGCGAAACCCTAAGCTCGCACTTGAAACATACCTTAGAACACGCTCCATTAAGTTTCCTTAAAGCCTTTTCGAAACCCAGCAGATTTTGAAGAGCATCGCCAATTTTTTAGTTTTTTCGGGTACGGAACCCTAAACTAGCACTTGAAACATAGGTAAGAAATTTCCCCATTAAACTACCTTTCTAATGAAACAAAAACAATCAAAATCGGTTTATCCGTTAGGGCGCTACGATGGTACAGACAGGCAGACAAGCATAAACACACAGCGGTCAAAACTTATAACACCCCTTTTTTAGTTCGGAGGTTAAAAAGAATATAATTATTTCTATAAGTTAAAAAAAAAAGTTTATTAGGAAAAAATCATTTTATCGAAAGAACGTGTAGGTTAACACACAGATGTAGGTTACAGAAATTATTTAGTCCCTGATTCTCTTGATCTGGATAATCGGATAAACTTACAAGTTCATATTATAACAACAACATCCGTAAAACTAACTAATAATCCGTAAAACTAATCTATTACCGTCTAAACTAACACTCTGCGGATCACAATATCGACAATCTTCGTTAACTCTCCAAAATCCGCGTCATGAGCATTTGACTCACGCTCGATTTAAAACATAAATTCCTTTTATTTGTTTTCGAATAATAAAATTTTCAAATTTGTTCTATATTTTCAAAAAATTTATTTTTTTCATGCACTTCAAAAATTCTGGTCTCTTTTTCACAAGGTGCATATAACAGATTACAAAAAAAAAAAAAAAAAATTACAAAATTTATTTCTAAAATAATCAGTCTTTCAAAAATTTATTGATGCAATTGTAAATTAAATTATAGCCCAGCTATATAAAAAAACAAAGAACTATAAAAACATTTTTTTCTCAATTTGTACATTTTTTTATGAATAATACGGTACAAACAAAAACAATATATTCAAAAAAAAAAAAACTTAATATTCTTCGGCACCTTCGCCTTCTGCACCTTCAGAATCCATTCCAACTTCTTCGTAATCTTTTTCAAGTGCAGCTAAATCTTCACGCGCCTCAGAGAATTCTCCTTCTTCCATTCCTTCCCCAACATACCAATGAACGAAAGCTCGTTTAGCATACATCAGGTCAAATTTATGATCCAAACGAGCCCAAGCTTCTGCGATAGCTGTAGTGTTAGATAACATACATACAGCTCGTTGTACTTTTGCCAAATCACCACCTGGAACCACAGTGGGGGGTTGGTAATTGATACCAACTTTAAAACCGGTTGGACACCAGTCCACAAATTGAATACTGCGTTTAGTCTTGATTGTTGCAATAGCTGCGTTCACATCTTTTGGAACAACATCTCCACGGTATAACATGCAACAGGCCATATATTTGCCATGGCGTGGATCACATTTAACCATTTGATTGGCTGGCTCAAAACATGCATTTGTTATCTCAGAAACAGATAATTGTTCATGGTACGCTTTTTCAACTGAAATCACTGGGGCGTATGTCACCAGTGGGAAATGAATCCGTGGATATGGCACCAAATTTGTTTGAAACTCAGTCAAGTCAACATTTAAAGCACCATCAAAACGTAAAGATGCAGTTATGGAAGATACAATTTGCCCAATAAGTCGATTTAAATTGGTGTATGTTGGACGTTCAATATCCAAATTCCTACGGCAGATATCGTAAATAGCTTCGTTGTCAACCATAAACGCACAATCAGAATGTTCCAAAGTCGTGTGGGTCGTTAAAATTGAATTGTATGGTTCGACGACGGCTGTTGATACTTGTGGCGCAGGATAAATAGCAAATTCTAATTTAGATTTTTTACCATAATCTACTGATAAACGTTCCATTAATAAAGAGGTAAATCCTGATCCAGTACCTCCGCCAAATGAATGGAATATTAAGAAACCTTGTAGTCCAGAACATTGATCGGAAAGTTTACGAATACGATCCAAAACTATGTCAACGATTTCTTTTCCAATTGTGTAGTGACCACGAGCGTAATTATTTGCAGCGTCTTCTTTGCCAGTAATAAGTTGTTCAGGATGGAATAATTGACGATATGTGCCTGTACGGACCTCATCGACTACTGTTGGTTCTAGATCAACGAAAACCGCTCGAGGTACATGCCCTCCTGAGCCTGTTTCACTGAAGAATGTGTTGAAACTGTCATCTTTTCCAATACTTTTGTCGGAAGGCATTTTACCATCAGGTTGAATTCCATGTTCCAAACAGTACAGTTCCCAACACGAGTTACCGATTTGAACTCCAGCTTGTCCAACATGTATTGAAATGCACTCACGCTGAAAAAAATCAAAACAATTGATTAAACTTAAGACAAAAAAAATGTCTATTTATTTTGAGATATCTTCCTTAATTGAAATTTTTGTACTCTTAAAATGAAATATACAGGGTGCTTTTTGAAACTCGAAAAATAACTTTTATCGATACAAATGGAAATTGGAGAATTTTTCACTTCAAACCGGAAAAAACTTCCAAGCCCAATTCGATTAGTCTGTTTTTAATATTTCCAAACTGCACAAAAACAGAATTTGAACGGATTGGCTAGTATTTCGTTGTTAAGAAACGTTTTAATTTGAAGAATCTTTATGCCCAAAATCAACTCTAGGCGCAATTTTGAAGTTTTACTAGAAACTTTTATTTATTTATCGTATGAATATTTGGTAGTATGTTTGATTGTCCGTTAATTGACCTTTAATCAACCAAATTAATTAATCAGTTAATTTGAAACATTTTCTAAAACAAGCATTTTGTTGGTACTTTTTATCGATTAAAAAAAATTAAATTTTAGTATCCAAGCTGAATTTTAGAATTTAAATTTTTATTTTATGAATAACTATTTTACAATGTAACCGGTATCTTTATTCGCTCCGTACTAAATGTAAACAAGTCGCCCATGCGGAATTTCGGACAAATAGCTGTTACACAATTTTTTTTACAGAAGTATTCTCGGTCAAATGATTTTAAATTTCATATTTAAGAGAAGCGGTACATTTTTAAATTGCGGATCTATTTTCCGTCATTAGCCGACACGACAAGCTTTAAAAAGAGGGGTAAATCATGGTGTTTAATAAAGTAATAAGATACGAAAAAAAGTCACATAAAAATTGTCAAAAATAAATATGTAAGTTTGGACACAAACTAAATCAGTTTTGGAGCGCTCCTAAATATTACGAATAATTAAAAAAAAAAATTATTTTTAAAAGTTTCACAGAGCACATTTACATCGTATATTTTACAAAAATATTTTTCATAATTCGCAGACTTTTATAAATATTTAAACACGATTTAAACGTATTTTTTGGTAGGTAGTTGGTACCTAAGAGTCCATTAAAAAATAACGATCATATTAAAAATTATTAAACCACGTGTCTTCCATATTTAAATCGAAATCGGTACAAAAATTAAAATGCTTGACAAGTTTTATGCGTTCACCTGGAGTGTATCGCATTTCTGTTAAAAATGCAATAAAAATTACAGCCAGATTGAATGTAAAACGAATACTTAACTTGGTATTTTAGTAAACACTTTCTTTTAAATAATACAAACTTTTATATTAAAGGTACTTACCATTTTCTGTTTTCTTACTTCTTTTTAATAATTAAATAATTCACAAAAATAAAATTTATTAGATGTGTTATAATTGGTACTTTTCAATTGAATACTGAAAAGTTACAGTTGAAGTCATTGATACTTTTGGCTCTGAACGCAGGATTCTATTTATATAATCGTACTCACGACACGACTTCAATAAACAGAATTTTTATAGTAAACAAATTAATGGTTGCGCGTAAACTCAACACTATTTTCATGTAATTAAAAATTCAAGCATTAATCAAAAAAGGTTCTGTAAACTTGGCATTATTTTAAAGGAGGATTTTAAAACATAAATAGGGGAGGTTTATCACTAAGGTCATATTGTATCCTCATGTCAATGCTTTTTATTATTAGATGATTTTTATGAAAGACCCTATATAAGAGGATTCTTATGAACGACCCTAGATACAAAGCGCATATAATTGTTGCATATTTTGCATATTTTCGGACCTTTTCATTACTTACGGTAGCTTGAATGTTTATTATTCTGTCCGCTAGGAGCTGTTCACGAATTTATTCATACAAATTCCCTTTCTTTAACACTCGAAATAATGGTAAGGATTCTTTTACACAGGTAAAATATATGTATGGTTTTCTATTTTTTAAATGTATAATAGTAGTAATCATTCATTGAGTATATCAGAAAAGATGGCAGTGAAATATTTTATATTGACTATTTTTACAGATATCTGTAATTAATGGTAATGTCAAATGACTACTTTTACAGAAATCTGTAATTTATGGTAATGTAAATTAATTAAATTTTTGTTTAATGTTTTTATTAATATATCTTTATAAATTATATCTCATGTGTTATTCTGAAGTATGAGCTATATTACTGTACAGTTTCATTAAAAACCATTTGCTAGTTTTAGTGTGAAAGCGTAACAAAAAACAAACAAACATGCTTACTTTCGCATTTATAATATATAGAGATAGAGATTAAAAATAATTAAAAAGTTATAAATTGCAAATATGAAAGTTTAATGTTAAAAGTGATTAGAAAATAAATAAAATATCATACAAGATAATAAGAACAAAATGATCTAAAATTTAGGTAACATTTCACCCGAATTGAATTATGATAGGACATTCCGAATGAAATTTTTCAATTGAGTCAGCGTAGCATGGAAAATATCTATTTTGGTTAAATGATTGTTAGCTAGGGAAATGCATCTGTTTAAAGGAGAGTTCAGAAGATAGTTTTGTTTTACCAAAGGAATTTCGAATGTCAGGTTTGATCGGGAGAACCCACTCATCAAAAATTAATCTATATATATAAAAAGAGAGTGTTTGTTTGTATGTCCCCGATTTTCCGTAAAACTAACCATTGACCTTCGGTAGGGGATTATGTCATTGGGTAGCCCTTAGGCTCCCATTGTGAATAAGGGAGTTTGGTGGGGGTGCATTGTGAATAAGGGAGTTTGGTGGGGGTGGAATTAAAAATGATCTAGGAATTCATAGAAAATAGATTAAAAAAATAGTTCTAATAATTTTCAATAGATGGCGCCACTGTCAATAGTACAATTTTCACTAGATGGCGCTACTGGCGCAAATGTCTTTCGATTTTTCTCGAAAATTCTGGAATGTTCCATGGATTTCTATCGAATTTTCTCGAACATTCTGGAATGTTCTATGGATTTCTATCGAATTTTCTAGAATTTTCTCGAACATTCTGGAATGTTCTATGGATTTCTATCGAATTTTCTAGAACTTTCTCGAATATTCTGGAATGTTCCATGGGTTTCTATCGATCTTTCCCTTACTTTTCCGTACACACACAAGAGTGTAGACATAATATTGGGATCGGCCAAAAAAATCTTACTGTTCCGTACACACAGAGAGAATTAAAAAAAAAGTCTTTCATTTAACAATTTTGATATTTAAGGTAGTACCTACACGAAAGTGATATTCCAAGAATTTCTCAAAACTCAGAATATAAAATATTTAATTCATAATACACTTGCTGTTAAAATTAGAAGATGATTTACCATGCCATACATGAGATATTAGCAATTAAAAGTGACGCAATTTGTACGTGTACATGGGAGAAGTGTATAAAAATACACAAATTTACAAATATTATATTTATTTACCAATGAATGACGTCCACCATCTCTATGAAAAACTAATATAATGTAGAATACTATATTTAGAAAATATATAAAAAAAAATAAAAATTATTTACCATATAGTTTCGATAAAAAACTTAAATAAATAACTCGTTTTAGCGATGATTTTTGTGGAAAAGATATGAAGACTAATGTTAAAGGCATATGTCATAGTGTGTGTGTTTATATGTATACTAGAAACAGTAGTGAGGAACTACAGTCTTGTGAAAATAATATATGGTATATGTATAATAGTCATAGCACAGTTAATGCACTGAATGATAGTATTAGTCCAAAACTTTTTGACTGGACGGTCGCGGAGGAACTACCTTAAATGTGCAAAAACAACCCAGCGAAGCGGGTTTAACAGCTAGTAATCTACTATTTTTAATTCGCTAATACATTCAAAAATAAACTTATACAAAACAATGTATGATTGACGCATGCGCAAAAAGTGCAACAAATCTCACATTATACGTGATGACGGATTAAATAGTTACGAAATGCGGGTACCGTCCCCACTTTACTCTGAATACTTAATATACAAAATGTATCATCTAATTTTGTGTTTCATATACACACATAAACACACGTATATATATAATATTTATTTCCTCATCGCGTTTCTATAATTAAAGTTAAATATATTTATTTTTTTTACGAGAATTAACTAAATATGTACTTTATCAACCACTTTAATCTGCTTTCTTCCTCTTTCCTATTTTATTATGTATTTTATTTGCGTAGTTTTAATAAATTTGATTTATATAATATAATGCATATACATTTTATATCAAGTACATCCTGATGTAGCAAAGCAAGCAAGCAACCAAGAACCTCTTGGCGGAATAGTAAACTTTGTTCAACCTCTTCTCTATCTCTAACTGTCTATCTATCGTTTTCATACATAATAATAATGATAATAATAATAATAATAATAATAATACTAATAACGTACTATGTATTGGTTTATAGATATTTATCTTTTTTATATAATTGTCATATCACTACATATTATAAAACAAAGTCGCTTTTTCTGTCCCTATGTCCCTATGTCCCTTTGTACGCTTAAATCTTTGAAACTACGCAACGGATTTTGATGAGGTTTTTTTTAATAGATAGAGTGATTCAAGAGGAAGGTTTTTATGTATAATACATCCATATTATAGTAGAGTAAGGGGTTGAAATAGGGGTTGAAAGGGATATGCTTCAAAAACTAAAAAAGTTGTGCATCGATTAAGCTCAAATATTGACACGATATACAACCAGCTTCAAAGATCTATTGTTTTTATCTACTTTTAACCTTCGGAGGGTAGAAAGGTGTAGCGAGAAAGTGGGAAGGAATTATCGAATATTTACAAATATACCTAAGTGGGGTATCAAATGAAAGAGCATGACGTGTACATTACAAAACTGTTATCCAACGCAAGGAAATGTGGAGGGAGGGGTGCAAGTGGGGATGTTGCCCAGCAAAGCGGGTAGTTCACAGCTAGTATTATTATATTGTATCTTTATTTAAATGTACATCCTAATTTCATTCCTTTATCACAGTAATATCTGTCTGCTTTGTTCAAGCGCGGATCCAGCCCTCAAAAAAGGTGAGGGGCACGACAAAGCACTCGAAAATCGGCGAAATGCGAATCGGAGTATGAACTCGCTCATGACCGATATAGGGCATTCCTACAAAGAAGATGTTTACAAAATATATGACGCCCTGGCCAAGATTTCTTACAATGTATTTGAAGTAAACCTGTAACATATTAGTTTGTGTCTAACAAAAATTACATAAGTAAATGTGTGGTAGCTACGCTGGCCAGAAGAGTTACGCTATAAATCTTGGTTGCAAGCTTCAATGAGATGAGTCCAGAGTCGGTGATATTCATTTATAATGATCGATTCACTTTCATTAATGAATTGTCAGTAGCTACATCAGAACCACTTTTTTCTCTGCCTGGATATCAATGTTCAAGTACTTGACTCCAGCATTTAGTTAATTGATAACGGAATCTAATATAGGGGTATATAAATAGATTTCCGAAAGTACTCTACTACCGATTTGTTATTGTTACCACGATTTATAGAACTTTTAAGGCGTTATTTTAGAGATATCTAGCCACTTCAATGTTGATAACTAACCCAGAGTCTTTAATATTCTCGGTTAGTAAATGTACGGTTCAAATTAAATTAAACAATTTTCATTTGAGCATGAGAGTAAATTAGTATTAATTTTGATGATAAAACTAAATTTTTAATACAGTTAATTTTTTTTTTTTTTGTAATGTCTTTAAAAGTAGTAAGTCAAAGCAAAATAGAAGTATGAGTATCGAAAATTTGTTAATTATAACCCAGAAAGTGGCAACAGCACATAAGTTTAAACCAGACGTGGTAGACAATGCTTTTGGAAACCAGACCAATATCTTTCTTAAACAATAAATTCGTGTATATGTCGATTTTTTAAATTTTAGTTTAGCAAAAATAAAAAAGAGAAATCGAAGTCAATGTAATCGAAGCGTAAAATGATTTACTTCATCCTAAAACTTTTGGAGCTGTTTATTTCGGAGAACGTAGTTTTCAAAAATACAAAATATTTGCCTGTCTTAAATCGTACACGATTTTTCCATGCGTACCCTTTTATATAAAATCAAACTCTGATTTGCCTGAGAAAAGTTTTAATCCAAGCTTCGTCGCATAAGTCTGATATAATACCTGTATTTAGGGGAATGCTTCTGGTAGTATTAATGGGGTCAAAAACTATTTTGAAAACAAAAATTGTACGTCTTTAAATTTTTATTAAGAAAAGTTGCAGTCAAAAAGTAAACATCATTTTACAAATCGTTTAAAGAGTCAATTAAAAAGAATTACTATACAGGCACAAGTTATGACTAATATCATGTAGATTCCTGTCAGAACCAGCGTAGTACAGTTTTTTTTCTCCATTTTTAATTAACTCTAAAATATTTGAAATAAGGAAGGAAGTCTGTGTGGAATCATTTGCAGTGTTCTTGAAGCTTATACAAATACTTGACTTGACGTGACAGAAATCACTTGACTCTAACGATCAAAAGTTCAATTTGCATGAAAATTTATTTTCTATCTAGTTCACAGGGTTTTAATTTTATTATTATTTTGAGATTTTAAGAGAAGAGAAATGACATGACCCTACAAATTTAAACTAATTATGGAGAGACATGAACTGATAGATATCGAGCGATGGACTTATCATCTACTTTGGATCAAATTTCGTACACCTTTCTTCAAGAAGTTTACGATTTAAACGTTTAGAGACCTATATCTCTGAACGAAGGTTGATAAACGAAACTCGAAGATAAATGGTAGATAAAGCCATCGCTACTTATCTGCCCATGTATCTCAATGCTAACTTGTGGAAAAAAACATTTCAATTGTTGGGGGCTTATTTATTCAACAAATAGGACGGTATCTTCGACAAATTAAACTGTCACTCAGTTATTTCGTACGGGTTTTCCCGTGCATGTTTCGGACCGTTGATAATTAATTTAATGTTCAAAATTGTTACTTCATTAATTCAGAAACCCATGTAAATATTTAAATATATTTAATAGTTGCTCTTGGGGGAACTCGGGAAACAGGAAACAGAAATAAAACAGTACGTTTAGTAATTTTCCGAAACTCTCTAAAATTGAAGTATATCAGTAAATACTGCACTTATACAAAAAATTTAAAAGATTATAACAGAAATGATTTTCTTCCGCGTTAATTCTCATAAAAATTTCTAGTTCCCCATTCCTCCTTCTTTAATATTTTCATTTTCTACGGAGCTGTTTGACTGGTAATCTTAAAGACTCCATTCATAGTTGATATTTTAAAATAATAATTTGGTCTGTAGTTCGAGCTAACATAACATAGGCACAAACACGCATGCGAAAAAATTTTTGATTGTGATTCAAAACTAAAAAAATATTATAAAAATTTATATTTTGTTTTTCGGGTTTAAAACAATAACTTTCTATAAGAAATTTAACACTTACATTGAAGGCAGCCATAGCAACGTGTCTAACATATTAAAATTTATATAAAATTTTTTTATTCTTATTACATAATCGCCTTCCTTGTTTATTTAAGGAAAGTCGAGGTTTTGTTGCTGTTGTCTTCTCAACTAAACAACGATCTCACTAAAAAAATGACACCCTTTTTTTTCTTAATTTCAGTCATTTTTCTTTTTGTTACTTATTTACATTCAGTAAGAAAACATGTGAAAATGAAAAATGTACTTTTCACTATATGTTATAAGAATTAAATTGTGATGAAAATATTTAATAATCCTTTTTTATATTTCCTTTTAGAATTTTTATTTTACTAAAGCTGATGAAAATTCTAGTCATATACTGGCATTAATGGATGCTTAAATGTGTTTAAATATATTTTTATATGAAGATCATTTGGCATGGTATTCTTGTATTCTAAAAACTTCTCGCCCTTTATATATGAAACGTTTTTTATGGTTAAAACTATTTTTGAGATTAATTAAATAAGAGGAAATGCACACTGATCAAAAAATATTAGCCGCACGTTTTTGTAATCATTTTTTAGTTAGATGATTCTCTAGTTGACAAGACAATATCAACAATACTATATGCTTCTTTTCTATTACATATTTTTAATATAGTCATCATTATTATTACTATCATAAGTAATAATAATAATAATAACGGGGTTTTACCTCCGTTCTTCAGACATTTAAGTGTCTAACAGAGGTCGCCCACATCATTATTTTAAATCTTTGTTGATTTAAACTACATTCGCATATATACAATTACATTTTCATGATGTTTATGGAGGCGGTTACTTCGTTTTTATCCAAGCGACGGCAGTGTGATAAATTTACCGCTCCAATAATTATTTTTTTTCACATTGCCTCTGCCTAGGTTTGAACCCGCAACGTCCCAGCCAGTGGTCATTGCACGTTAAAACGCCTTAGCGAGCTCGGACACTGAACCGGTCAAACTAGGCCACTGGTCCAGAAAGTTTAGTAATACGATTTCTTTAGTAATATTACTGAAAAATATTGGATGAGAAATATTGGAAGTCTTTTTACAAACAATGCTACACACATATTGTTGAGAAAACGAGGTCGATTCGTGTAGCTTCGAAAAACCGGAGAGCATTGGCTTCTGTGCAAATTATTTCTGTTTACTCTTACAATTATTGAGACCAATTGCTAGATCATTGAATTGTAAAATCATCAAAATATTACCAAATTCTTAAATAAGATTATAGTTTATTTATGTATTATATAGTATTACCAAATAATTTTCCTACAAGGGCAACCAATCTCACAAAGTGATATAAGCAACATAATTATTATGTTTACTTACAATACAGGCCATAATTGAAAAGAAGAAACTGTTTCAAGTTACTTACCTAAAACAGAAAACAAATTTTAGAAATAAAAAAAATTTATTTGTCAATATAGATAATCAACAATTTGTAATACAATTGGAATAATTTTATATCAATATTAATTTTATCCTAGGTCGCCACATTTTCGATATAAAATAATCTGTTATTAATAACGATAAAGACAAACCCGATGAAAATAGGATATTTGCTAAAATGAAAGGAACTTTAATTAAAGATTTTCTACCAAATTACATACAATTATACATATTTGAAAAGCATACTGCTAATACATATTTAACATATGGCACGTACAAACATGTTACTGTGAGTGCTAGTAGATACGATGTGCCAAATAAACACGACACCCGCCTCACTCAACAATGCTCATTATCAGAAAAATTAATATTTGAATGGAAGAGAAAAAAGCGATTAAAATATTTAAATGATACAAAGATAACTAAAATTATGAAGATGGGGGGTCATTTTAAATTTCATAAACTAATTTTTTTATAAACATACCGAAAAAAAAAATGTATGAATGCATGACATTGACGTAAAGAGGGTTTGGAGAATAAATATGACCAGCTTTAATTGTTGTTGCAATTTCATTGTTTAGCGTACCATAAAAAACGACAAGCGAAAAAAATACAAAGGAGATTTCGTGAAACAAGTCGGAAAGCTTAAGACCAGTAGATGATCAATGTTGCGACAAGTGAACGATGTTTTGCAGAATCTCGAATCGGCGGAATTGTTTTAAGTGAAGCCAATGTCCTTTAAAGCGATTGGAAAACAGTTCACAATCAATCAGCTTCCTTGAATATTTGATTAACTTGGAATCAGATTCCTTGGATATTTGATTAATAGTTTTATGTATTCCATTTTGATTGGCAGATCAATTGATGGCAAGCTAATGTGCAATAAAAAGTTGCACTCGTGTGTGTAGGCCTTTAATTTTATTAATATTCTCGCTAAGCTCAAACGATGTAGTATAACACAAACGCGTACCGGAATTTGGGTATAGGTATTTATAAAATCACCTAATTAGCCCGCCCGTTTGTCCGCCCGTCCATTAACATGATAATTCAAAAACAAAAAGATGCATCAGCATGCTCAGGACATCATAAGTCAGTTTTAGTTCGTAAATGAGCAACACAGATTTATTGGATTTTGGGTCCGTAAGACCCATCTTGAAAACCATTAGAGATAGAACAAAATTTTAAATATAAAGAATTTCCCTTACAAAAAACTAAAAATTTTTTTTTTTTAACATGTTTTCGTAAACAACCCATGAGTATGCAGCTAAGGGAAAAACTTTGGTGTCAATTTCTCCAAAACTATTTAAGTTTGGGAGTTCAAGTAGCTTCAACAAGTATTTATTATAAGAGATTCTTGAAAAACGACAAAAATTTCAGGAACATACTTTCGGAAAATTTTGGAACTTTAAAAAAAAATAATTGAATATGATCTGACAATTTGAGATATAGATACTGGAAATTTTGCAGATAAAATCTTCTAAAAGATTGTATTATTGCGGATAATTGAACTCTGACCCAACAATAATTCTCTCACACTAAATAAAAACAAGTAAACACAAACAATTAACTAAGTTAAGTAATTGTCGAACTACCCCGCATAGAAAGTGTTGAATGGCAGCGTTTGCATTATTCTTAGAAAAGTTAAAAAAACAAACACAATTATGGCATTATTTCGGCCGTCATTTGTTTTTCGAAAGAAAGGAAAGTTACGCCCTCACGGGTAAACAGTGATATTTACGAAAAAATGCTTCTACTAGTTATTCATTTACTTATAAGGAATAACTTTAACAATTAAACTTTTGTTCTATTTCTAACGGTTAACAAGACGGATACTTTTTCATTTGATTAAATAAGCAAAAACATTTCATTTTAAAATTGGCATATCTCGGTCAACTTTGATGCTAGAAAGTCGAATAAAAAACGAAAATGCGCACAAATGCTTCACCTAGAATTGAATTTTTTATTTGATGCATAGTTTTTTTGTAATTTGTAAAAAAAAAAACCCAACAACCTTCGAAAAAAGGAGGTTAGGTACGCCCTTGAGAGATAGACTGTTTTTTACAAAGTGTTTACAATCTAATAAACAACTGTGGAAAATTTCAAATGCATTAATTTTTTCTTTATTACCATGATATTCTATTTAATTTTATTAGACAAAGACAAAATTTACAAAAGAAATTTTGCGATTTAATATCCGAAATCTATATCTTTAGATATTCAATTGATTTTAAAATTAGAATACATGTTTTATACACATATTCATTCACATTCAATATACTTCCACCTAATCTAATGATATATTGAAAAGTAGTGTTGTTATAAAATCGGATGTGGTTTAGTCGATATAGAGAGAAAATACACATCGTACGTACGTACGAACGAACTGGAAGTAAATCAGTGTGTGAACACATTTGAATTCAGTAATAATAGCACCTCGTAACTTTTACTGCACTAGTTGTTGCTAGCAGACAAATAGCTACTTCGTGGTTTTCAACTATTATTTCACATCCACGTGTCTAGATGTGTATTATTGTAACTGATATCCTTCTCTAACATATGTTGATAGCGTTTTGTATTTTCTTTGTTGTGGCAAATGCAAAATAACATTCGTTATTGATAAATACTTAGGTTAACTTTTAATAATATTTGTTACTAGCTGTGAACTACCCGCTTTGCTGGGCAACATTCCCACTTTCACCCCTCCCCCCATATTCCATATCCTTTTCTAGGTTACTATCTATCACCTAACTAAATTTCATCAAAATCCGTTCAGCCGTTTAGGCATGATAGAGCAAAACTCCCAGCAAAAAACCATAAAAAAATCACTAACTCAATTCAGTTCTCTGCCTACTTCCTACCCCCTAAGTACGATGACGTGATCATTTTGATCTCATATCCGTTTTTAGGTAACCATCTATTACCTTACTAAATTTCATCTGTTCAGCCGTTTAGACGTGAAAGAGCAAAAGTCCCAACAAAAACGACTAAAAATCACTAACTCAATTTAGTTATCTGCCTACTGCCTACCCCCTAAGAACGATGGCGTGATTATTTATAGCCTATGACCATTTCTAGGTTATCATCTATCACCATACCAAATTTCATCAAAATCCGTTCAGCCGTTTAGGCGTGAAAGAGTAACAGACAGACAGACAGAGTTACTTTCGCATTTATAATATTAGTATGGATTATAAATTTTCCACTCTAGAATATTTCATTTTGTAGATGCAACGAATTTTAAATATTCTATCGGTCTTTATTAACATATTTTCAGGTCAGTCACTGTGTCACCTATCAAATATTAAAAATATTTTTCTACACGGAACTGAGGCCACATTCAGATGTATGCAGGACTTTGAATTCAAAGATTGTCAGTACAGAAAATGAGATAATCTGAAAATCGATTTTCACTGGACATCCGCATATGAAGAAATATCTGATAGTATTAATAAAACTTAAGGTAATTAATTTACTCCAGGCTACAGAGAATTTTTTCTGCATTAAATTACAGGAGTTCTTTTTTTATTAAAATAGGTGCAGTATCACGTACTGAATCAAAATCCTTACAAAAATTGGCGGGGAAAGTGTCTCCATTTTAAGGAAAACCCGTTTTAGGCTATATCTCCATAACCGTGCACTTTAGACCAAAAATGGTAATAGTTTTTGTTATATATAATTAAATTTTCCGTCTTCTTTGTGAAATATTTTTTTTTGTATCACTAACCGTTTATGACTTATACTTATGTCGATTTACTTATTGAATATTTGACCGATATCTCTTCTAATATGTGTTTAAACAATAAAATGCTAATAACCTAACCATTTAAATCTATAAATTTTCTTAAACTTTTACATTAAACTTTTCTTTCTAAAATTAAAATTGTTGAAGATATTACGCATTCAATATTGCATTACAGCTACAGGCTACAGATAATTGAGAAATTTTTCTTGCACTAATTTATAGGAGTTATTTTTTTAAATAAAAATAGGTTAATTATCATATACTGAATGTAAAATCACAAAATCCTAACAAATTTGGAGGAGGAAGTGCCGCACGTTTTAGAAAAACCGTTACGGCCTTAACCACGTAACCGTGCACTTTAAGCAAAAAATGGTTATGACCTTTTACGAAGATAATTAAATTTCCTATATTTATAAGCAATTTTTTGTTTGAATCTTTAAAAAGAAAATGAAGGGGTGGGGGTTGTTTGTTCAGGTAAGAAGGCCAATTATTTATGTATACTATACAGAATGTTCGATTTACAACTAGGTATATAAATATCACGTGTAAGACAGAGTACATGCGTTATGCAATGCATCTAAGTAAGAGGTATTATAGGTGTTATATGATATTGCAAAACTTACTTGTATTGTGGCTTATCTGTTGTAGTTCATCTATTCAACTAAGAAACTCCTACTCTCCAAGCTTCTTACAACTATGTCAACGCATATCGAACCTTTAACACATGTATATAATACCTCTCACTTAGATGCATTGCTTAACACATGATACTTGTGATATTTACATGCCTAGTTGTAAATCGAACATTCCGTGTAAGAATCTATAAATACATATTATCGTCCTTTAAAATTGTATAAAAGCGGTAGTACACTAACGTAGCACAGTGGAGTATTTATTCCAAATTTACGGACAAAATATAATGAAAGGATTTTTATCCTCAAAATTGATTCAAACGACAATTTAGATCCTTTTCAATTAAAAACAATCATCATTTTCGTCTTTAAACCCAATTATATCATTTTCTTCTTCAATTTTTTTTATTTGTTTTGCTCCTGAACCACTTTTTTCTATGTTACATTTCACTGGAAAACTGCTTGCTCCTTTTTTATGACTTTTGACTTAAGCTATCTTAATCTCTATCCTTATCTTAGTCTTAAAAGAAAAGGCGCAAATTCGCTCAATACTTTTTTTCATAATCATAGAATACTAAAATTTTGCCCTATTACAAAAAATTTTACCGGGCTAAAAGAAGCACATAAACAAAAAGCTTTGAGTAAGATAAATTTAATGAAAAGAAGTTACCTTGTACTAACAAACACAGTAAACGTAAATTGAATGACACGGTAAATCGAGAGCAACCACAATAATAACATGCATCCACAAGAGTAGGTAGACCGCGGAGTACAAAACAGGCAAGAAGCCAGGTCAAGGTCACTTAAATGACCTGTTTGTGATGGAGTGGTTATCTAACTACACCAAAAACGACTTTCAATGCAAAACAAAACAGTTGAGTTTTCTGACTTTCGTCTGGAAATTTGGAATAAATATTCCACTGTGCGTAGACGAAATGTAAGTCATATAAGGGAGCGTTTGCAATTATATGAATGACTACCATGTATAATATAAAATATGACATAAATCTATAATTGGTTATTAAATTACTAAAATACCCTATGAATAATTTAGAAAGTTAGAAGCATGTTCAAGTGTTATCATTGCATAATATAATCACATTTATATATTCTAGATTTCAATAATATGTTGTTAATCACACTTTACCAAAAATAACCCAACGATAGATAACCAAAGAAGTGTATGAAATTCAACCAGTGTACACAATTATCTTGTGTGAATGTGGATTAAAACTTTTACAATTACATTTAAATTTTACTTCTATTTCATCATTTGCAATCCGTTTGCTTCTCGCAGCAATACCAACTTTAAAAATGATACCACCACATAAAAATACCCTTCAATTACATTTAGCCTTCCGTCCCACAAAACCAGCTTTACTTCAACCTGCCGTAAAGGTCGCCTTTCGATTAGCTTCCTTAAGGATGGGTAAGTATTTATCCGTCCGAGCTTTAGAACAAATAAAATTTCAAAAAATTTCCCCAGTGGTTTTAAAATATAAAAAAAATCGGCATGGGCTATACAAGGTGGGTCTTTTCATCTACAATGGCTAATAGTTGTAGCTAACCAATCAAAAAATAACTCAAACAAAAATTGTAGAGTCTGATGTGGGACATCATGTTCTGACATCAGATTGGGCCTAGTTCTGAGGATTTCTTTAATAGCCAATTTAGATTCTAAGCGGTAAGAGATAGAAAATAACACTTTAAATTAGAAAAATGTTCCTCATAAAAAAAGTAACTGAATGCGACTTAAAAATTTTCATTCAAATATTTTTAAATAGTCATTATTGCATTTACTCGAAAGAAAATACGCTTGCAGTTTATCGATAAGTGTAGGTCGAAGTCACGGACACAGGCGAATGTTATTATTATTATTATTATTTTTATTTATTTTCACCATAAGATACAAACGTACATAGGTATAGTCAACATGAAAATTAAATAAATTAAATTAAACAATATGGGCACGACGTTACAATATGCTTCTTCAGCTCACGTTTAAATTTTGGCATGCTCTCTATGTTTTTTAACTCTCCGGGAAGATTATTGTACAATAATTCCAATAATTTCCGGAGAGTTTTTGAACTTTTGCAATCTATAGTTTGCAATATGCAAATCATTATTATGACGAGTGTTATAATCATGTATTTCATTTCTAAGTTGTAAGTTTTGATAATTTTTTTTGATAAATATTAATAGCTCGTAGTAATAAATGCCATAAAATGTTAGCAAATTATTCCGCTTAAAATGATTAACACATGATTCTCGATATTCAAGATTAAACATGAGCCGAATAATTCTTGTCCTGTATAACCCTGCACAACTTTTGGATAAATCATTTTTACGTAGTTAGCGTCTTGTTTTTTTTCGATTAAATGCAAAATTGACATATTTTTAAGTCGCATTTCCTCCAAACGTTGACCATGTTCGATAAAATGATCAAAAATGTTAGTTTTTTATGAGAATAAACTCTCTGATTTAAAGTGTTATTCTATGTCTTACTGTTTAGGTACTCTGGAACTTTTGTTTAATTTTTTGTCGTAAATATTACAGACTTAAATATTTCTACAATCAATATTATCATGAAAATTGGTATGAGGCTGCTACATACATAATCTCACTAAAACATATACAAACATCTCACAGCGCATCGCATGAATTGAATCGAATGTGGTTGAAATTTGGTTTAAATTTGTTATACCCGTCGTCATGTGTACAAAACCAAAACATAAAGCAATTAAAATTTATTCTAAATTGATTTAACACAATTTCAGAACGTATATAATAAATAATTTAATAATATCATAAATTATAATATTTTAATTTATTACATCTCTACAAAACGTAAACTATGTTTTATATTTTATATGATATGACACAAATCTAAGAAATACATTTGTTCCAATGTCAATTTTAATTCGTTGGCACACTTTATATTCAAATGCCTGACTCTATTGTAATGGCGACCACTAAATGCCTATTTAGTATACATGGTGTAAAAAAAAAAGGAGGGGGTTGTATTGTATTATTATCACGTAAATAACAATAATAATTTATGTTTAATCTATCAAAAATAGATTAGTCGAGTAGTTTATATTTTTAAGTTACAATGCTTCTGATTCTATGTTTATTTTAATTAATAGTCTATTCGTGCATCGGATAAAAAAATGAAAGAAGACATTTCGCGTCTTAGAATTTTATTTTCTTCTTGATGCAACAAAAGTTTGCGGTACTTACGGAGCACCTTGTATATAAATAACGCAAGAATGGAATTCAAAGATAATAAAATATTGGTAAACAACATAAAGAAAAACTCTAAAAACTCTAAAGTTGTACTACAGTCATTAATACTCCGTCTGAATCGAATCCACAAGTCATGTTAAGATAGATTTTTACATTAAATTTTCATCATTAAAGTTATTCCTTATAAGAAAAAATATTTCCAACAACAAAAGTTGTTTGTTATTTTATAAAGAATAACTTTCCATAACATATTTTGAAATAAAAAATTTCCATTACATCTCATTATGATTATCTGTCCAGAAAGCTCAAGTCAAATTCAAGGTTTGGGTAAGATGTCTTCCTCCAAGCAGAACAAATTTTTACTCGCGTGTTTTATCTTTTACAAATCTTATAGTTTTTCCCCATAGACTGTCAAGCAGTTTCAATATATTAATTTTTTCGAGCTTTGTGAAAGTTCGTTTTAATATCTAAACCTAAATTTTTATATCTCAAACTAAAATGTTAAAAACGGTTAAAAAAGTTGAATAAAATTTAAAATAAAAAAATCACAGTAAAACTTATATATAACATTATTTAAAATGATCACAATGCACTGAACAATGACGAACAAATAAGGTCGTTTAGAAGTAGCTGTGGATCCTTTTTGTGGCGAAATATTTCTAACGACTCCACCAACGACATTTTTGTCCCTTTTGAACCATATGAAGTCCTTAAATATTAAAAATTAAACTCATTTATTTTACTTCTCTTGATCATTCTTTAAAATTTGGTGAGTAATTGGTGGCAGCACACTTCTCAGTAATTTTTTCATCCGAGGGGGTGCAAGGGAATATGGGGGAAGGGGTGAAAGTGGTGGGGATGAAATAATCAGATTTACTCAAAACTGTAAATTATATGAAAATGAGTTCAGCTGTTTAAAAGTTACTAACTCTCTTTTCGGGGGTTTATCAAATTTCATAAAATTTACTAGATACTTCTTATGTATTTCCATGCAATAATGTCCCACAGCGAAGTGTGGCGGGGTAGAGCTTGTATTTTATAAATATACAGATATAAACATTACAAGTACATAATAGTTTAAAAGATGATATTATTCTAAAGAAATAAAAAATTTAAAGTTGAACAAATCGCATGATTTGGCCGACTTCAGCTGGCATGATGTCACGAGGTGAACGAGATCAATGTCGCTCGTTGTATATGAATACAGATATAAAGTATAATCGTGTGTTGACATATATTTTGATTCTTTACAGAATGTTTTAAATACAGTGTATATTTATCAAATAAAGTTACTGTGTCACAGAGCCTATAGAATCATTGTTTTTTTCCTAACTTTTTTTAAAGAAAATATAGATGTTGGTTTTTTATATAAAACTAGCTGTGAACTACCCGCTATGCTGGGCAACATTCCCATTTTCACCCCTCCCCCCATATTCCATATCCTTTTCTAGGTTACTATCTATCACCTTACTAAATTTCATCAAAATCCGTTCAGCCGTTTAGGCATGATAGAGCAAAACTCCCAGCAAAAACCATAAAAAAATCACTAACTCAATTCAGTTTTCTGCCTACTTCCTACCCCCTAAGTACGATGACGTGATCATTTTGATCTTATATCCGTTTTTAGGTAACCATCTATTACCTTACTAAATTTCATCAAAATCTGTTCAGCCGTTTAGACATGAAAGAGCAAAAGTCCCAACAAAAACGACTAAAAATCACTAACTCAATTTAGTTATCTGCCTACTGCCTACCCCCTAAGAACGATGGCGTGATTATTTATAGCCTATGACCATTTCTAGGTTATCATCTATCACCATACCAAATTTCATCAAAATCCGTTCAGCCGTTTAGGCGTGAAAGAGTAACAGACAGACAGACAGAGTTACTTTCGCATTTATAATATTAGTATGGATAGGGTAATAGGGTAAGATAATATACCTCACGGTTAGAAATTTTTATCCAAGATCACTAAGAAAATAATAAGCAATACTGTATGGTTTCGATCATTTTGATTTGCTATAAAATTTTTAACAAAGTTGATGTTACTAATTAATATATTGAAAAATGAAAAACAATTAGAGCTTCTAAGTCGATCTCAGAATGGATGTCAGGTGCATACCGGCTAGTGATATCCACAGTACTACTAGCGAACTCTGCCTGTGTCTGTTACGTTTTCACTCCTAAACCTCTTAACCATTTTTTGATAGTTTTCGATATACAAATATATATAAAACCTTAGGAAAGGAACTGTAGCGAAATTACAATTTCAAGGGCGTGAAATAGGGAAGGAAAGTTTGTATAGGTCGTAGCACATTTATAATGTCAATAATTTTTATTCATTAATTAGTATTCATAGCTGCACAAAAAAAAAAAAAAAAATAAAATTATTATCAACCGATATGATCTTTTCTCAACCTCATCGCGAGGGCAAACATGCTGAATGGGGTCACAAATTGCGACACAACTACCGTACGTGGTTGATTGGTGAAGTTGACACAAGCGTATGATTTGTTTGTATGATAGTAATTTACGGTTTAACAAATTTCAAATATTGTTGTTTTGTAAATGCAACGTAGTTTTAAACAATCTTTTTTGATTGGTTCTACCACTTATAAATATTATCACAAAATAATGATGTGATTGACACAACCACATGAGCAGATTCATTAGGTTTATTTAAAAAAAAAAAACCAAATTTCTTCGAGTCGGACTTGAACCAGCAACCTATAGATTACTATTGATATTAGTGTTAAAAGTCCACCCCTGTACCAACTAAGCTACCGATGGTTTTTTTATGTGTATAAAAATATGTTATGTATTATTCAAATGATCAAAAATTTAATTTCAAACTCCCTGTAAATTAGTAACAGCTATCTTCATATAGTTAAGACAACCACATATAGTCTAGACAGATATGTGCTCAAAAAAAAAAAAAATTTATATATTTAAAGCAAACGCAAAGAAATGTTACTTTAATTCGCTTTATTTACATGAATATATATTGCAACTACGTGCAATTTTATTTTCCATTAATAAAATGCATGACTTTAAACTAAAATCAATCATTTTCATAGAAGTAATGATTTAGTTTATTTAATTCGGTGAGTTTATCAATGTGAATTCATATGTTAAATTTAATCTCATTCTATTGTATATACAAATATTTAGCTGTACTTGTTCCAATCATTAGGAAATTGTTAAAAATTTTTACTTTATTTCAATATAAAACGGCCAACTTCAAGATGAGGCTGTCATTATTTTAATTTTTTTTTGTGTGGCAATTTATGTATTGGAGCATAACCTTTATAATGGTTTTGTTTAGTAGTCATAGATATCATTTGTATGTACATTTGATGTTAAAGTATTAGAATGAGCAGAACCAACGACCATTAGTCGCTATATTCGATATTTGAGTTGTTTATTAATAAAGTTTTAGGATGCGGGATAAGCGGATGAAAATGAGTTAAAGGTAAAAAATTTTTACTAATGGCCTTTTACACATATTTCAACTTTGAGAAGCAAAAAAGAGGCGTGATACGTATGACACAAGAAAAAAATTCGTATGCTCAGGAGCTGCGTTAGGTAAGCGAACTCCCTCAGAGATTGAAAAAGTAGCACATTTTTCTTAAATTTAAATATTGCAATTTTAATAGCTGAAGGTGAAGTTGAAACCCTTATTACTTAGAGAAAAATAAAACTGGTGGTGTGTTAAATGAATGTATCAAGACCCATAAGCTGTTTAACTCACACAAGCAAGCAGTTTAAGCACAGCAGCGGTAATAATGTATGTAAAGGTAAATATGACGTTCAAATCTCTCTAATTACATAGACTTGACAATAACGCCTTACATCAACAAATTATTCACCAAACGAGGCTAAAATTTTTCATCTTTCAAGTTTCTCATTTGTATAAGTAATATAACTGAATGGTTGGATGCTATTTACACAGCGGCTTTCGGAATTAGAGGTAACGCAATAAAGATGCTCCTTTATGCAGTATAATAAGTTATTATATACATATGTATTTCCTTGCGCTCCCACCATTTTATATCGAATTGTAAACATGTATTTGAATAGTATTGAGGTATTTTATTTATTATTATTTATGTATTTTGAATAATTATTTAAAAGAGCTATATGCGAGCGCAGAGAGCTTACTGTCGAAGACTTCAGCTAGGCAGACGGCCGAAGGCCTGTAGCAGTAAATTTGTGTTAAGCACGCGGGCTAAGTAGGGGCGGGCTTGCGGGTGGGCTTAAAAGGCTTAGTGGGCGGGCTAAGCATTGTATAACTATTAATGAATTGAAGCTGCAGGATAATGAAGATAAATAATCGCTGATCAATAGTAACAATTAAATTAATTGTAGGTGAAACGAAGTTCATCGGGTAATCTAGAGGTATCGACATCGAATTCAATATTCGTTATTAAGAAATGAGAACATCTGTCGGTCTGCAAGTAAAAAATAAAAATTTAAATTCGATCTTTCCATTTTTTTTCAAAAATCAACTTAATTGCCATAAACTTTTACAAAAAATTCTATGAATACCTAAATCAACATCAAATTTGGTGGTCTATATTGAATTAGGCACTACTCTTTTATATGAAGTCTGCATTCGAAAAGTATGAGATAATAACATACATACGCTCAATAGTGACAAATCATTTTTCTCCGTCAGGATTGGTTTGACGAACTATAAACAACATTCTATTTTCGAGAAAACTGCAGTAAGTATACTGTTAAAAAACACTTGAAGATGTTTTATATGAAGAAAGTTTCAACTTGTTTAATCAGCTCCGTCATTTTGTAAATGGTGAAAGGTATCTGAGTGAGTGTGTAAGGGAGTAAAGGCGCGTGATTGCAAGCTGCAGATTGTATACTTTAAAATGGGAGAAAACCAAAGTTAACAAGGCTAGGTTAACATCTTCTAGAGAAGTGGCCTGGAACAATTGCTGCAGTGGCAGATAACTTTATTAATAAGCTCGCCATATATATCTTAAATGCTTACGAGCCGTGTATGTTAAAAAAACTACGTGCATTGTCTGCAATTGATTTATTTTAAACGGAGGCAAATGTTATAGTGAATTATAATTTTTTTTGTTTTGGTTATATATGGTTATATATCTTTCTACTATTTGATTGATAATTATTGTTTTGTTTTGTTTTTTTTTTTTGTTTTTTGTTTTTTGTTTTTATACCATGTATATATGAAATATACATAGTATATTAAGTTTAGTCCCAAGTTTGTAACGCTTAAAAATAATGATGCTAGGAAAAAAATTTTGTCATAGGTGTTCATAAAATCACCTAATTAGTCCATTTCCGGTTGTCCGTCCGTCCGTCTGTGGACACGATAACTCAAAAACGAAAAAAGATATCGAGTTGAAATTTTTACAGCGAACTCAGGACGTAAAAAGTGAGGTCAAGTTCGTAAATGAGCATCATAGGTCAAGTGGGTCTTGGGTCCGTAGGACCCATCTTGCAAACTGTTAGAGAAAGAACAAAAGTTTAAATGTAAAAAATGTTCCTTATCAAAAATTAAACAACTTTTGTTCGAAACATTTTTTCGTAAACATCATTGTTTACCCGTGAGGGCGCCAATTAGGCGGAAATTTTATAATATGTACTATACTTGATTATCAGTTATGTATGTGTCACATGTTTGTATGTGTAATGTGATAAAGAAATCAACGCTGACTATGCATGGTATTTCAACAATTAACTCAGTCAATTGTTTGTTTTCACTTGTTTTTTTGTTTTTTTTTGGATACAGTTATCACTTTTGTTTGTTTTTGCTTAGGAGAGCATTTTCTTTTCTTCTGTTTTGTATATGACATAAATTGATATTTGTATTTTTATGTACATACATAAAATAAACGATATTGTCTTTATAGTCCCGGCAACATTCGACTGTCTATAATATTGTCTTTATTAGAACATCCGGCTCCTAACCTAGCTCCTAACCTAGCTCCTGAACCTAAAAGTGCAGATTGTCGGTGGGTAGCCTGGAGTATATTGTTAAACTAATTTTTTTTAATTTATATTAACCGAATGCTTCGGAAAAATTTTATCATAATACTGGGGTCAAAATTAACTAAAAACATTCGTAAAATTTGAAAAAACCCAATTTTTACTATTTTCATCCCTCAAAAAGTCTATGAAATCAAATTTTTAATATTATTTAAATTTGCCCTTGTAGTGCAAAGCTTACTCAACAACATCTTGCAAAAACTTTTGGCCTAGTTCCATTTTAAAGACTTGATTGTTAGTTGGTAAGAAAACGCGCGAAAATAACTAGTTTCTGTTCTTTACGTGCTAGAAAGATGGGATTTTTACTAATCGATTCGAAATAAAATCAAATAAAGAAAATAGTTTGAAATATTTCATTTTTCACATCGAAATCCCTCGGAAAATATGAAGAACGGTTTTTCTGATTTTCCGGGGTATTGCGTTGTGTTTTCTGTTAATTTAACTTTATTTCGAGTCGATTAGTGAAAATCCAACCTTTCTAGCATGATATAAAAAATCGTTGTTTTTTGGTGGTTTTTCGCACACTCTCTTAACAATTAACAAGCAAGCACTAAAAATACACTTAGGCCAAAAAATTTTGAGGGATCAAAATTTTGAGGGAAAATACAACAATTTTGATTAACATATTTTAATCAAAATTGTTGCCTATGTTTTAGTTTTTACACACAGAGTTGGTTCCTCTGTACTGAATTAAACTTGTTAGTATACAACATGCATCCAAATGAAACAGAATAAAGTAATATTTGCACTTGCTTAGTATAAAAACATCAACAATAACAACAACAACAACAACAACAACGTGAAGAACAAGAACAGAAAGAACAACAACAATAACAATCTCATTTCACAATGAAAACAACAACAATAATAATAATAATAATAATATCTAAATAAGAAGAAGTAGAATAGAAAAGCTGAACAAAACTGATATTTTATGTGATGTATGTGATATATATTATGAAAACGTTCACGTTGAAACACATTACAACATTTTCATGTTGTGTTCTGTTCAGTACAGTTCAGTACAGTTCTATTCTGTTCGTTTCTTGTATTATAAATATTATGTGTTTGTTGTATGTTTAGTAATAATAATAATAAACTAAATAAAAATTATACTGACGGTTTGTATGTTTTATTTTTGTATCTTTACCCTATACAAGGTTTTCTATAATTAACTGCAAAACTCTTGACTTCCTGAATTAACTTTTACTCCAGACTACAGAGAATTTTTTGCTGCATTTAAGGATGTATGAGCATGGTAGTGGGGGCACAAATTTAAAAATAGATATTTTCAATTTTGATGATAAATTTATATTATTACTTGACGATATAAGACGAAAAGTAAGAATAAAATTTTTCGATATCTGAAAACCAAGACACATATCGAAAAATTTTATTCTTATTTTTCGTCTACATTCATGAAGTTATAACAAAATTCATCATCAAAGTTGAAAATAAGATAAAAATAATTTCAACCCTTAATCTACCCTGCTCTTACATCCCTTATATGGACGGTGACACTTAGTTTTTTTCTTTTCTAATTCATTGCTAATATGTTTACTTTCTATTAAAAAGTTTTTTTTTAATTTGTTTTCATTCATTCCAAATGAAAATTATCAAAAACTTCCAAAATATGTCGTTTTTTTAGATTCCTCCACAAGAGCCAATGTATTTTATATCGATTTTTAAATGACTTTTTTCTTAAAAATTTGCACGGATACCTAAGCTGAAATTTTAACCACATATTCTTTGAGTAAAAGACTACCTACAAACAAATTTTGAGCCTTTAAATCAAACATTGTTGTCATGCTCATACATCCTTAATTACAGGAGTTATTATTATTATTTTTTTTAAATGGGTTTAGTATCATGTACTGAATGCATAGGGACAATATCCTTAAAAAATAGGAGGGGGAAGTGCCTCCATTTTAAGGAAAACCGTTTTGTGCTATACCTCTATAGCCGTGCACTTAAGATCAAAAATGATAATAGCCTTTACTGAAGATACTTTACTGTAGATAATTTCCAGTTTTTGCTCTAAAATATATATATATATATTTTTTTTTGTATTACTAACCGTTTATGACTTATAAGACTATAACGATTTACTTATTGACTGATATCTAAATATTTATTTAAATAATAAAATACTTATAACTTAACTATTAAATCTATAAATTTTCTAAAGCTTTTACTTTAAACTTTTCTATCTAAAATTAATATAGTTGAAGATATTGCACGATCAATAGTGACAGCTACAAATTATAGAGAATTTTTTCTTGCACTAATTTACAGAAGAAATTTTTTTCTACAAATAGGTTTATTATAACGTACTGAATGTAAATATACAAAATTCTTACTAATTTGTAGGGGAAAAGCTTTAGGAAATTTTTTAATTTAAAAGTTAAGTTATTATCATTTGTTTAAACAAATATTAGAAGAGATATCGGTCAAATAGTCAATAAGTAAATCGTTATAGTCGTATCAGTCGTCAACGGTTTGTGATACAAAACAAATTGTTACAAAAAAAGGTAGGTAATTTAATTTTCTGCAATAAAGGCTATTACTATTTTTGGTCTTAAGTGCAGGTTATGGAGGCACCTGCCCCTCCTATTTTTGTAAGGATATTGTGCATTTATATTCAGTACGTGTTACTGAACCTATTTGAATAAAAAAACAACTCCTGAAATTCACTACATTATGGACAAAAGATACCTAGCTTTTATATATACCAAATTTCGATCGGAAACCTAATTTCCGAGAAAATTAATCAAATCAATTTATAAATTTATCCAATGGCAGAGCACATAGAAATAAAAGAATGTCTATATCGTGACTAGGTGTGGTTTACCAATAATTTAAAAAAGGTGAGATTGATAATTTGATAATTAGTTGCAACAATAGACAACTACAATAAGACAACAATTAATTATTGTTGACTTTATCGCATTTAATTATCAAAATTTTTTCTCTCACTTTAAAATTGCAATAAATCCGACCTAGTTATTACCATGGTATGTAATAATAGACATAAGATACTGGGTTGGATTTATTCCTTATTTATTAGTTTTTGGCGAAATTTCCGCTTTTTTATTTTCAAATGCTTATGTCTCGAAAACGGAGGTTACATAAAAAATGTCAGGGGTAAGAATTGTTTAAAATATGAAATCCAATAGGTTTTTTTTAAAATGTTAAATAAAGAAAATACGGTGCCCGGGATTAGGAGACTTCTGTCGTCCTTTATGAGCGAAAATCGCAAATGCACAAGTTCTCATGAATATGATTTTAATGACGACACTCGGGCAAACTTTTTCCACCGGCTCTCATAAAAATCAGGTGGCGCGGAGTTTTTTCTGAGTCAAATACCTCTTGGCCTACCTTATTAATAACATCTATTTTAACGTTAAATTCCTAGAATCTGTGCAAATTAAAAAATAAATAAAAAACCCGTCTGCGTTAAATAAATTCCAAAATGGAAGAAATCAGTCCAGTAGTTTACATATACAGACTTTAACAGTCTATTTTCTTTAACGGTAGTAAGAAATAAATGAAATTGAATACTGAATATTCGTTGAAATTTATTAATATTAAAAGAAAAATTATATTTGTTATTATTTTTAAAGTCTGTATGTATGCATAAAAAAATTGTACACCAAATTTTTACTGTACATATAAACAAAAATTTTTATTATAGTTAACAAAAAATATATATATATATTTTTTTAAGTAAAAATTGTTTTAAATTTAACTTTTTTAAATGCTGTTTGGTATAAACTGATTTTTAGTTTTGTTTCGAAATTTGATTGATGTGCTTTTTTTGAAAGGTTTCCCATGATGTTTTTAGTTTTCTTTGACTTAAAGAAATATCAAACATATAAATTTTGCACCTTTGTAAGTTTTATATTATTTATAATAGTTTTTGTATACACACGTTAATAATTTTAATTTACAAATTTTGAAATTTTAATTATTTATAGTCTAATTAAATAAAAACTTAAGAGGAAACAAGAAAAAAAACGGTTTTTTCAAGATCTTGAGTTTTCACTTCCTTCGGTGAAAAAAAGAAGGTTTCCTTACGGTGTGGGCCTTCTCGAATTTTCCCGGATATGTGGGTTATACCAATCCTAGAAACACCTTAAGGTCTAGCCTTGTGCCCAGTTTAATCGAAATCGTTAGAGCCGTTTTTGAGCAAACCCCAAAAATCCTGTTTTCGCCTAGAGGGAAGTACCCTTAAAAAAAGGCCTAGGAAAAAAATGAAAAAACCGTCTGGAATTATGACCAAACTGAACCTATGTACCGATTTTGAGAAAAATCGGTTGAAAATTGAAGGCTCCAGCTTGATAACAGACATACCGACATACCGACGGACGCAACATTTTTTAAAAACCACTTTTTTGGAATCAGGGACCCTCAAAACGTGTATTTCCGTTGAAACCCCGATATCGATTTTTTTTTCGATTACAAAACTTTATTATTTTTATAATATAAAAATTCAATATTAAAAACATTATATTATATAAAAAAAATGGTTCGATTTATATACAAAGGTTGAATAATTTATTTGAATTTTCCATATGTACACATTCGAATCGAAATATGCAATATATATGTATTATTTTCTCAGAATATTATATAATTTTTAGGATATTTAAATTTTTTTTTAATTTCACAAAACAAGGGAGATTTCTTCCTCAAATTACTCACTTAAATTAGGTCTATACTGTATTTAAAACGTTGGTGGCCAGCACTTAACTATTAAATATTCGCTTAAAATTGAATATAAGGTTTCCGTAATAAATAGAAAATTTTGAAATATATAGTTATCGACATTTGTTGATGAAAATAATGGTAGAATAATAGTGAAATAAGAGCAACCCACTTCGCATCAATAAACATTATGTCATAAAGTATTTAAAAACTATTGACTACCCAATAAAAGTATTTTACTATAGTGAATAAACACAAAAGTTTTTCTTTTAAATTTTATGAACTTTATTCACATCGTTTAGTTGTATTTTCTAGTTCACAAACACCAGAGAACATAGCTCAAGTTTATCCTCTATACACCATCTGCGCGCGTTAAACATACGGACAAATTTTTATGATTTTGTCAATAAAGAATGTTGCAATTTTCTTTTACACTCTGGTGCATAAAATTATATGACTTGAAATTTATGTTTTATGATCGTTAGTCGTAACACAAATCAATATGGAAATTTTTATTTAAATTGATGTCTCATTTTGCGAAGTTATTTTATATGGTATTTGGTAATAAATTTTGTTCAGTAATTCATCCATTTTTATTTACTTGAATCCAGAGGAAAAATGTTCATATATATTGTCGGTCTTTCATGTAACTAAAAGAGCTTTTATTGCAATAAATATGTCAAACTGCTATGCTTTTCTTATTTTAAATAAAAATTAATTTAGGTAGTAGTGAGTTATTTTAAAATATTCAATAATTCTTTTTCAAATTGTAAAATATGATGCTACATCCCATACAACACAAATCATTGTTTCATTAATTTGGTAGAAATATTATTTTTATATTATTATTTTTTGGGTTGTTTACTTTTAATCATATATACGATATTTATTTACATCAAAGTCTCTCGATTATAATTGACGATTTTAATATGATACATACAACTTACCATAATTTTACAAAAGAGGTATCGTTAGAAGCATTTTGATTGCCCGATGGTTATAGGCTATGTAGCATCATGTTGAATTGAATATGGCGCTCTCTACAGGACATAAAGTTATGATCGAAAAACAAATTTCGATTTAATGATAGCGGGTATGGTATGAAATTAAAGCGCGTAATTAGCACTTTTCAAAAATATATATATTGTTATACTTAATCACGAAATTATAATCGTAAAACAGTTTAAAGTGTATGTATTTTCGTCTATTCCCACCCAGTTTCTAAAATACTTATCATAATTTGACAAATGAGGTATCGTTAGAAGCGTCTTGATGTCCTGTTGGTTATAGGCTATGTAGCGTCAAAATTAAATTGAATATGGCGTCCTCTACAGGACATAAAATTATAATCGAAAAATTGCGATTTAATGGTAGTGTGTTTGCTATCAATAAATATATTGTTATACCTTATCACGCATTATAGCAACAAAGTTTGATGTAATTTACAAAAAAATTTCGAACAAAGTGTGGTGTAATTTCCAAGAAAATATTTTCATCTGAATTGTTATGATAAGTAAAATTGTAATTACTGTCGGGGGACCGTTTTGTAGAAAAGCTTTTAATCCTGGAGGTATTTTTACATATATAGATAGATACTTCATTTTCGAATTGTGAATGAATTTTTTAATTGGTGGCCATTTTTGGTGTAATGCTAAAATATTAATCTCACTTGTAAATAAAAATTAAAAATAAATTTAAAACATCAACCCTCTTTTAAAATTTTAATAATTAGCCACATCATCATTATCATTGCATCTTTTTCATAAACATAATACATACAATATTTTAACTTCTGCCCGGACTATATGTAGAGAGTCATGCTATTAAAGTATCATTTATTATGAACATTCACATGAAAAATTTATGTAACAAGCTTGATACCCGCCCGCTTCACTGGGTTGTTCAAAAGTAACAACCACCGCTTACATCCTCCAGCTCTCGTGATCTCACTTATCCCCCTTCCATAACACTCGAAGGGATTGTTTGACACAGCTAAAATATACGCACAGTTATCAATTTTTTTAAAAGTGTAAAATAGTCATTATTCATTGAGTTTATCAGAAAAGATGGCCAAGAATTTATTTAAATTCTTTTATTATTTACGATTTTTACAGAAATCTTTAATTTAAGGTTCAAAATGAAGAATTTAGATGGAGCTGTCAAATGTCAGATTAAGTTTAATTTTTTTTAAATATATCTTTATAAATTAAAGCTCATGTGTTATTCTGATATATGAGCTATATTGTTCTACAGTTTCATTCCAATTCATTCGGTAGTTTTTGCGTGAAAGCGTAACAAACAAACAAACATTTATAGGGAAACATATAAAATATATAGGGATAGCAATTGTTTAGAATAATTTATGTATATTGGGGATTTTAAGAAATTAGTTCAGAATTTAAAGAAAAAAATAGCCGAATTATTATAACTCTCAAATGTGGCATATCCTGTAGGTATGTTTAAAATATATACCTATGGGTTAGCTGTTATAATTAGTTTGATACATTCGTTCGTCCTTACAATTCATGTTACAAATTCATGTAAACAAAACATCAGCATCATCAAAGCAGGTTACCGGGTAGTTTTATTGTTTGTGGGATACTGTAAAAAACAATACTTGTAAAGACAATGTTTTCTTTACTAGGAGAATAATTTTGATAAAAGTTGTTCCAAATTGTACATAAATTTACAATACAAAATAACAATTTTGATATGTGATACAATTGGAATAAGTCAATACAAGTATGGAACCCCAATTTACATCATACTTAAAACTTTAACAGACTCTATAAATGCGTTAACAACACAGATTAAGCATTTTTAGTGGCTAATGAGTGTTCGAACACACTGTCAAAGAAAGACCTTATAGTAAAGATTGTTATTCATCAGGATTTTAGTCCTGTAATAAACGATTTTTTCTGGGCCATGGTCGCCGTTACGAGAATGCACGGAGAGATGCACACTATTTCCCCATTAAAAACAAAATGAAATTAACATATAGACAAAATAATTGAAAAGAGTGCAAAAGTAAAAAAATGAATTGCATTGACTGATTTCTTTGAAAATGATTATTTGATTGAATTTATAATTCCTCAACCTCACAGAGTCTTAATAACTTAAAGGTTTTTGGCTGACCATGTAATGTAGAACAAGCCCATTTTCCTTTTTTGTTAGGTTTCGAAGAAACCAGACTGTTTCCAACATAATACAATGATTTAATATCAAAATATTTTTCCAAAAAAAAAAAAGTATAGGTAGTACGTTTTTTATATTTATAATTTATCACACTCGAAAGTGAATTAATATTTATTAACACAATGGGGTCACATTATGGACTAAAGTAGGGTGTTATTACCACATACCTCTAATAGCGTATGTTGGTCATATGATTCACTTTTTTATGTACAAATATAAATGTTTTGAATATCAGTCAATGTGTATAATGATTCAGTCAATATAGACGAAAAAAGGCCGGACCTGGAAAAAATTACAATAGTGACTCTGAGGTTATAGATCGTTAGGGGGGCATGTAAATAACTTTAAAAAAAATTAAGAGAATTTTTCGTTCCGCTGTTTTTGAGAAAATCCAAAAAAATGGGGGAAAAAAATTTGGAATGCGTTTTTCTCGGAATCTATTGGTTTAAGGGAAAAGTTTTTCAAATAAAAAATGTAGAAAACATTGTCAGCTACATTTTATGTCATTGGAGCAACGTCATACGAGTTAAATTACAAAAAGTAGGTGGCGTTAAAGTATCAAAAAAGGGTTTTTCACGATTTTCATTAAGAAAAAATGATGTTTTTGTAAAAGTGTAAATGAGAAAGTTGTTTGACTCAAAATTAGCTTCAACTTTTATTTAAACAATTTTTATGAAAAACTTACCGGTTCCGAGCTATAGTAAAACAATGTATGTTTAAAATAAACCAAGAAGATAAAAACGAAATCAAGTACTCCTTTACAAAATTTTAAAAAACTTAACTTTCAGATTTTTTAGCAAGCTGTATTTCAAAAACGGTAAGTTTTACAAAAAAAATGTTTAAATAAAAGTTGAAGTTAATTTTGAGTCAAACAACTTTTTTATTTACACTTTTACAAAAAAATCATTTTTTCTTAATGAAAACCGTAGAAAACCCTTTTTTTGATACTTTAACGCCACCTACTTTTTGTAATTTAACTCGTATGACGTTGCTCCAATGACATAAAATGTAGCTGACAGTGTCTTCTACATTTTTTATTTGAAAAACTTTTCCCTTAAATCAATAGATTCCGAGAAAAACGCATTCCAAATTTTTTTTCCCATTTTTTTGGATTTTCTCAAAAACAGCGGAACGAAAAATTCTCTTAATTTTTTTTAAAGTTATTTACATGCCCCCCTAACGATCTATAACCTCAGAGTCACTATTGTAATTTTTTCCAGTCAAAATGCCAGATTTACTGTACCATAATATTAATGACGGCAGTATAGTGTTAGTATTTCTATTTTCATGTACGATCATCTACATACACTAGTGATTGTAATACATAAAATATTCGGGTGTAAGATAGACTACGACAGACATTTCATGCTGTTGCAACTTAATAATAATATGGTAACATGTTAACACTACCTATATTGCAGAGGGGTATAATATTACCCACCCCGCTATGTCTCACAACCTTTTTAAGCCCATTAAATGCCCGTTCATGCATTAAAGTATATATTGTACAGAGGACGTGTTTTATACCAAATTAAATTGTGTACCACATAATCATTTCCGTCGACGACTAGACACTTCCAAAAAAATTTTATTCCCGCTTTTTTTGTCTTAAAAGTTCGTTAAAGTTGAAAAAATGTTATATAAGGCATAACCGTTTTTTAATGTTACAGTTCAAATTTTTGCAAGGTAACATAAACATCTTTTATGAATGGTTTTGAATCTAAACAGTTTATATCAATAGAGAACGCAAGGGATTTGCTAGCCTGTAAATGGATTCGATATGTGAATGAGAGAGAAGACTGTCAGTGAGTTCCCTTGTGTCCCTGTCATAATCATAGGATACATAGAGATTTTGTGTCTGCTATTATATTTGTTTTGTATTATTTTTTCTGAAAAATGAAAAAGTGTTAATATGCAGATTTGCATATTCTCCGCAATTTATATTAAGTACATAATATACTAAGTACACAATTTGTTTTTTTCAGAAATATTGATAGATGAAAATGCACTGAAATTTAATTAATAATTAAACTCAAAAAACTTTTAGTTAATTTTATGAAAAATTAAACTGTTTATATTGTGTTTGTTATGTAAACAAAAAAAAAAAAAAAACAATAAGTAGATAATGACATCTAAATTAGATAAAGACACCGGGAACTCACTTACAGCAAAATTTACTTGAAGTGTCTATACTGATCGTACATAAATTAAATAATAAAACTAACAAATAGTTCCACAAATGGAAGCTTACTTAGGAGATTAGATGTGCCTACTCTTTATTTATGAGGAAAGGTACACCGGCGCAAAGATGGAGGGATTATATTAGAAAATTTACAGATAGTTATTGGTCACGGATTGCGAAGGATAGAACAAAGTGGCACTCTTTGGTGTAGGCCTTTGCCCAACTTTGTAGACTAACAAAAAGAAGATACAAATAATATTCGCGATGATGTACAAATAATGCTATAAATCTGCATCGTTTTTATCGACGCATAGATCTTGGAATACCTTTAAATGGAGGAAATTTATTGCCTAGCCAATAAAATATTTTTTTGTAAGCGTTTATTTTATATGGCATACGTATTATTCCATATTATTACATAGAAGTTCGTCGTAGCCCCGTATTATAGATAGGAGTGTAAGTTCATTCATTACAATACATAAAAATTTACATAATCATGTCTCTACTGACTACAAATTAGCTAAAACTGCAATAGATATATTTACTGTTACGATTCTACGAACTAACAAAAACCTTAACTACAGTACGTTACATAAAACTCTTCATACAAATACTTGCGCAATTCTCAACACATTGTATATATATTTATACCCTGTGACGTAAAAAACTACACTTATGATGGTCTATTCAACTATTTTATAAAAAGTATAATGCAGAATACAGAATATTCGCTAAAAGTCGAATTTTAAACAAAAAAAAAAAAAACAAATTTGGAGAATGGATATGATCGATTTTATTATTAAAGCTTATTTAAATAACTTTAACAATGTACAGAAAAATTGACTCAAAAATATCACAAGTGAAATTTACAAAATTTAAAAACCCCCGACAAATGCGATTTATTCCATATAAACCGTTTAGGGGCTACGATGCTACTGAGAAACACACAGACAAACACTTTAAACTTATAACTCTCCTTTTTAAATCAAAATCAAAGTGATGGTCAAGGACATCAGATGAGATGAAAAGGATACTTAAAGAGCTATCATTTTTTGGGACAAATTTTTGGAAATATTTTAATTGAAATTGAAATATTTTAGTTGACTTTGTTCTTTTGAATTATTGTTTTGAATTACTTACTTATTTTACCATTTACTTTTCGAAGTGAATGGAGCCAAGTTTATTTGACCATTCATTGCCAATAGTAATTATTTATATGTTAAAGTCATATGTCTTGCCTTTTCCAAACTGAATCGATTTTAAAGATCATCGCCAATTTTTTAACACTTTCCGTTAAATTATCATTCAAATGAAACCAAAAAAATTAAAATCGGTTCATCCGTTTAGGCGTTACGATGCCACAGGTAGACAAACGCGCAGACACACACACATAGCGGTCAAACTTATAACACCGATTTTGTTTTAATTCGGCTGTTAAAAGGAAAAAAATTTAGTTGAAAAGAGATAAGAAACCTTCGACTGTCACGTAATCATTTAAGAGAACTATTCCCAAGAAAATTCCTAAGCTGCGGAAGGTGAAGAAAAAATTATTATTTTTGGAATTTTGGTATGCCGAATAAAGTTTATTTGGTTTCCACCCAAACCTATTGTTGTGTTAAGGTCCTTTCTGGTTTATAGTTTTATTCCGAATTGAATAGAATGTGATTGAGAAAGCATGGAGAAATTTTAGGTTTTTTTTTATTGTACTTTGAATTAGTTGAAAATTAGTTGGTGTTGAAGTTAATCTGATGTATAGTTTGTAAGTGCAATCTAGTGTAATCTATCTCAAAACCAAAGAGACCGATTCAACTCGATTTAACGTAAATTGAGTTTTACAGCCCTATTATACCCATGGAGGAATACGAAATGTGATTTAGAAACCAGTAATTCTAAAATAATATTAAAATACATTTTAGATTTTTTGTTTTTGATAATTTATGTAAATAAATAACGTTTTTTTGAGTGAAAAATAAGTATTTCTTCTTAGTTATTAATTAATAAAGTTTACAAATTCAAATTAATTACAGTGTTATCGTTTAATTTTGAAATAATTAAATTTTTATTTTTCAATGAAAATATGTTCAAAATTTTGCTTTTTCTATTTAGGGATTTCTATTTCTTTTATAAATTTTCTGGATGTATAAAATTTGCTTTAGTTGTACAAACAAAAAATATGTTAGTCCAAGCAAAATGGTTATTGAGTATTAGAGTATTTTCTTTAAATCTGAAACGATCAGTTTCTCAATATAATGTTGTAGGTTTTTGATTTTTAAAAGGGTTTTCGGAACCCGCACTCCCATATTGTCAAATTATACATATCTTTATAGTATAAACATATAATTAGCCAGTACAGGTGTTGTGAGATTATGGATTTCGAAAATTATTTTTTAAAACTGCAAACCTACAACTTTACGTGGAAAAACTGCTCGTTTCAGAATTTATTTTACCAAATGTCTTGAATCCAGAATGCCTGAACTTGTAAAGACGTTGCAATTTACGAATGTACAAGGTTCAGTTTCATAATACCACAAGTCACAAGTGCACTTGTTGAAAGTGAACTAGTGTCTTTCTAAAAGTTGGTTTTATATGTGTGGGTAGTACACATTTAAAAAATAAGCTAGAGTAGCGCCACTTTCTCATAAATTGATTGTAAGTCTTTCAGGCTTCCGTATCAAACACATTAAAATCAAAATTTACTTTTAAGTTTAACCGCTATGTGTGTGTGTCTATCTGACTGTCTGCCTGTCCGTGGCGTCGCGTCGTAGTGGCTAAATGGATGAACCGACAGGAGTGTGTTCTAAGCTATGTTTTATTTACCAATTTAGGGTTCTGCACCCGGAAAAACTTAAAATTGGCAAAGATCTTCTAAATCGGCTCAGTTTGGTAAAGGTTTTAAGGAAAAAGGCATTTTAATGGAGAGTGTTCTTAAATATGTTTCAAATGCGACTTGAGAGTTCCATACTCGAAAAATTTGAAACTGAACCGATTTTGAAGATCATTGGCTTTTTTTCTGTTTTTCGGATACAGAACCCTAAACTCGCACTTTAAACATAGCTAAGAACACTCACCATTCAATAACCTTTCAAACGAAACAAAAAAAACCCAAATCGGATCATCCGTTTAGGCACTACGATGTCACAGACAGACAAACAGATAGACAGACAGACACACACAAATAGCGGCCACACTTATAACACCCCTTTTTTCGTTCGTGGGTTAAAAATATCTAGAAACGAAAATTCATATCATTCTTAGTTCGTTTCCTCACATTTTTTTCATTGTCCCGGGGAAGTATTCTGTCCCGAAGACAAATATTATATAAGCAACGCTTGTTGTTTGTACTTCATCGTTCTGGAAAAAAATTTTGAGATATACTGTTCCTTGATTTTTATGTCGTATTTAAGCTTGCAGCATTCTCAGAACAGGCTTTACAAATTCAACCAGTGTTCCGACTGGTTGTTTTGTTGCCTTTTATTCTTCCTTAAAGAACCATAATTCTTGCAAGCTTTTATTCAATTGTTTCATTCATCTCGTTTTAAGAAAAATGATTTAAAATAATTCAAACTGTCAATTATTTGTTTTCACTTTTTATTTATTATTTTTTGATAAAAACCGTTGTATATTGCTTGACTTGTTGAATGTGCTTCAACTCTTTGAAATAAAAAGCTTTGAGAAAGATGAACTGAAATTTGATGAATTATATCTTTTATTCGAAAAATCTCTCATTTTCAAACCTGCTAAATGCTTTTAGTGTTACTGTCGCTCGAAGATCATACATTAGTTATGCACGAGTAACCATAATTGTGAAATGGAACTCGAAGCGATATGTACTTTCTCCAACATTGTACAAACTCTCTCTGAGTAACACGAATAGTAAATGTGCATTACGAAAATAATAATAATAATAATATTAATGATATTCAACTCCTGCTTTCATGAATGTTTAAATATTACTTTAGTGTGCAATACCTACTTGTGTTTGTTGTTACCCATTCGATTCATACGGTTCTTCTCATTTACTCGCATATATGAATGAAAACAGAATCGGTTAAGGAAAGTGATTGTATATTCCATTTAATTTTGAACTAGAACGTTCAACTTTTCGTTAAATGATCATTTTAAGCAAATTAAAAAATTATTTCGTTTTATAAATAAAAATGGAGTGTAATACTGGCATAAAGGCCTTTCGTCAGCATTATGAATAGTTTTACTGAGAGAAGAGTAAAAACAAGATGGCAGCGTGGTTTTTTAAGCCCGTAAAACAGCCTAGCAATTTTTTTTCTTAAATCCACAAACAGTATTAAATCTCTTAAATTAAATCGATCCATAACACATAGGTAATTGCAAATACAGTGCAACCTCGATATAACGAATCTGAAGGGAACCAGTAAATATTCGTTATATCAAGTAATTCGTTAAACTGAGGTTTGTTATATTGAGGTTAAGTTGGTCTAAAATTCGTTATAAAGAGGAAAAAAGTGTCGGAACCTCTCGCGACATGAATTACATACTATGGAGTATACTAACTTTCATATATTGGTGGGACTTTATACGTTATATAAAGGTTTTGAATTGACGAATTTCGTTATATAGAGGTATTTAAATTTTTTATGTAGTTGAAAATTCGTTATATAGAGGCTGTTCGCAAAAAATATTCGTAATGTAGAGGTATATTTTATATTGACTCTTATGGACAATTCAAGGGGATTGCGAAAAATTCGTTAAATCGAGGAATTCGTTATATTGAGGTTCGTTATATTAAGGTTGCACTGTATATAGAATAGTTTTAATTTAACTAAAAACAAGTGAAAGCAAACAATTGACTGAGTTAATTGTTGAAATACCATGCATATCATGTTAATGTGTTGATTACTCTATCACATTACACATACATACATGTCACCCATGTATAACTGATATTCCCATATAATACATACCATACAATTTACGCCTAATTTGCGCCCTCACAGTGATGTTAACGAAAAAATGATTCAAACAAAAGTTGATTATTTTTTTATGAGGAATATTTTTTACATTTAAACTTTTGTTCTATCTCTAACGGTTTGCTGACTCAATTCACCTATGTTGCTCATTTACGAACTCGACCTTACTTTTTACGTCCCGAGTACGCTGATATCTTGTACGATTGATATCTTTTTTCGTTTTTGAGTTATCGTGTTGACATCGGACGGACCGACACCGTTTATGTTATTTGTCTATGGATGGTATTTCAACAATTAACTCAGTCGGTTGTTTCACTTCTTATTTTGGTAAGATAATAGAATATCTCCAACAGTAGAATAACCTAAAATAAACGAGGATGTTCCTATTTAAAAATGTTTCAGACGGATTAGAATGGAGTATCGAATTATGCATTCAATGGAAACTATCACTAATGTAGACTAAAGTTTATTTTATGTCGATTTATGTTTCCACTCATAAAAGTTTATATAAGTAAACTTTCTAATATGTAATAGATATATTTTCTTAATTATTCTAACAAGCGCCTTCAAATACAAATTGTTACCTGTGGATTTTGACCACCTATTAAGAAATTACCACTAAGTGGTTAATTAGCAATAAAATCTAATTTCGGTTTTATGACGGTAAACGTCGATAAAAAAATTAGATAAGTTCACCCTAAGGTGTACAGGATGGCAAAGAAAATAAATGTCAAATTAAACATAAAGAGAAAATAAACAATTAACTGAGTAAACAAATTTTGTACTTCAATCGCGTTGTGTGTTTTTAAAAATAATTTTTCTAATTTTGACTTTTGTGTGTTTTGTTTTTGTTTTTTGTTTTTTTTGTTTTTTTTTTTTTTTATATAAATTCTTTTATTATTATTACGTTTATTATATTCTATTTAAAGGCATTAATTTGATTTTCAAAAAAATTTTCTCTCATAGATATTTTCAATTTTGATGATAAATTTATATTATTACTTGACGATATAAGACGAAAAGTAAGAATAAAATTTTTCGATATCTGGCTTCATTTTCAAAATATCGAAAATTGAAAATTTTGTTTAATTATTTAGCTTTCGATATTTCGAAAACCAAGACACATATCGAAAAATTTTATTCTTATTTTTCGTCTACATTCATGAAGTTATAACAAAATTCATCATCAAAGTTGAAAATAAGATAAAAATAATTTCAACCCTTAATCTACCCTGCTCTTACATCCCTTATATGGACGGTGACACTTAGTTTTTTTCTTTTCTAATTCATTGCTAATATGTTTACTTTCTATTAAAAAGTTTTTTTTAAATTTGTTTTCATTCATTCCAAATGAAAATTATCAAAAACTTCCAAAATATGTCGTTTTTTGAGATTCCTCCATAAGAGCCAATGTATTTTATATCGATTTTTAATGACTTTTTTCTTAAAAATTTGCACGGTTACCTAAGCTGAAATTTTAACCACATATTCTTTGAGTAAAAGACTACCTACATACAAATTTTGAACCTTTAAATCAAACATTGTTGTCATGCTCATACATCCTTAATAGTAGATAATCACTATAAATAGCAAATAATTAACAATCATGATTAAGACGAAGCCGTACATCAATATGAACAATATCAAATCTATCAAATCGGTAGAAAGAGTCTTCCCTAGTAGGATAGATCAATATGATCTCATGGTTTAAAACATAAGTTTACTATATTATTATTTTCAAAAAATTTATTCTTCAAAGAGATAAAGTAGGGGATGAAAGTTTATATAAATTGTCATTTTTGAAGTAAAAATTGATATACGTGCTCCCGGTTCAAAACAAAAAAAATATTATATTTCATTCTTTAAGTGAGCGCAGCGTTGTCCATGGCCGAAGGCGCATTATGTTCCAAGGAGGTTGGAAAAAAGTTACTGTTTGGGGCAGGTTAAGCGAGAACAAGTGGATTGAAGGATAGCATATGAGTTTTCAAAGTTGGCATTGTCTATATTGTGAGTAGTATATAAAGCGGATAAGTGAGGTTAAGTTACGTTCTATCAATGAATCAATGATTCGCACAGAATTATTTATGGAATCCATTGAAATGAATCATTTTCACGAGCGAGGCCGTGAGCAAAAGCTAGTGTAGAATAAACTAACGGCGAAATTTGCCAAACAAATTTCAAAAAATTTTAGACCCTATAGTTGATCCCATTAGTTACCTGATATTAGCGGATGGGTTTAATATGAAATAAAATTCGATAGATTCACTTTTTGAAGAAATTCATTTTTTCAACTCTCTACCTTTTATAGTTGGGAAAATGGAAACTTAAGTAATATTCTAATTTAAACTCTCGCGGAAAAATAAAGATCCATAGGAAAAAAAAGATGTTTATGTTTAAATAAGCGATATATTTGCACTTAAGTTTTTGTTCAATCTATCAAGACTTAAAAGATGGGTCCCACAAACCCACGACCTAATTGACTTTTATTACTTGCTTACGAACTCAAAGTCAATTTTTTACATACTGGGCACGCTAAAAATCTTCAACTTGATGACTCTTTTCGTGTTCGGGTTATCGTATTGATGGGCAGGAGAGGGAAAGGAGGACAGAAGGAAATGGATTAAGTAGTTAACTTTACGAACACTTATACCAAAGCCTTGTTTGTAGCATCAACATTTCCAAGCATTACAAACTTGAGACTAAACTTAAAATACTCTGATATATCTATTTCATATATATACTAGCTGTGAACTACCCGCTTTGCTGGGCAACATCCCCACTTGCACCCCTCCCTCCACATTTCTTTGCGTGGGATAACAGTTTTGTAATGTACACGTCATGCTCTTTTATTTGATACCCCACTTAGGTATATTTGTAAATATTCGATAATTCCTTCCCACTTTCTCGCTACACCTTTCTACCCTCCGAAGGTTAAAAGTAGATAAAAACAATAGATCTTTGAAGCTGGTTGTATATCGTGTCAATATTTGAGCTTAATCGATGCACAACTTTTTTAGTTTTTGAAGCATATCCTTTTCAACCCCTATTTCAACCCCTTACTCTACTATAATATGGATGTTTTATACATAAAAACCTTCCTCTTGAATCACTCTATCTATTAAAAAAAAACTGCATCAAAATCCGTTGCGTAGTTTCAAAGATTTAAGCGTACAAAGGGACATAGGGACAGAAAAAGCGACTTTGTTTTATACTATGTAGTGATATAAAAAGGGTATGAAGGTATGGAACAAAAAAATCAAAGAATTTTCGTTGAAACCAATTAAAAGCCACAATGAATATAATAACTATCCTCAATTATAAAGTTACTGTTTGTGTGTTATTATAAAATCAGAAATGTAGATGCTGGTCCGGTCCATGTAAGAGAATATACAAACACTAAGAGAGGACCAAATAACAAGAGCCTCTGTTACTAGCACACATAACCTTAAAGTAGTAATCGTATAATAATTATGATGATAATGGTTTCTATCCTTGTCTATTCAACTAATAATATAGCATCTGTAGATTTTCATAAGAGAAAACTTTATACAATGATATTTTCCTCATTGGTAAAATACAGTTGAGATTTCTTAATGATGTCAATTTGAGAACCTAACTTTTACGAGTCTATTAAGCACAATGTACTTTATGTGTTATAGCTTAGGTGATTCGTGACAAGCATACCATTTGTATATATTATTATTGTTATAGTACAGAAGATAGAGAAAAAATTATTCAATGGCTTAAATCAGCAACCATATTCTTATAATTACTTTTTTTTTTTTTTTAAATTTATTGTATTCTGTATAAGATTATGCCAAATAAAATAAACGATCATCTTAAACATGCTTCATCATAAACTATTCAAAATCAAAAGTTATTATCACCAACAACGGTCCAATGATACCAATATCTGTAGAAAACAATTGTATCGTTTATGTTCCGTGTACTTCGATCAAATTGTATCTTTTAAAGATCGCTATACCAAAGAAATCCAACGTCGCTGCGCCAAAGACTGGCAGAAATTCTGGTCTCTAAAAGAAGTCCTGAGAGGAGATTATTCTTATAGGGTGAATGTCAATCTTAGCCTCTAACAGGCATGCTTAGTAATAAACTGGATATTTGCCAAAGAAGAATGGAACGCTGTATTTTCAATACTCAGAGAGATAAAATCAGAAATAAGGAAATACGTTCAGAAACACGTTCAGTATATTACTAAAGTGAACCTGGACAGGACGCGTTTGTGGACAGGATAACTAAAAAAACGGGAGAGATATCAAGCTATAATTTTGAAAGCGTCCTTAGGGGGTAAAAAGTAAAATTGAGTTTGTAAATGAGCAACATAGGGAAATAGGGTCTTCAAAAATACAAAAACTGACCCTCATAGAAAAATAAACAACTTTTGTTTGAAACACTTTTAAGTAAAACATCACTGTCTGCCCGTGAATACGCAAATGTGGTTATAAACATTATATAGTATCTATGTACAGGTATTGTAAAAAATAAATTTAAACGTTAAGTTTATTATGTATGGATTTGTTTGTTTATTACTATATTACTATATTAACTGAGGAGAAGAAAGATAGTGTCCCCTGAGGAGAAGAAAGATCTTTTGTAACTTACAAAAAACAAACGTCTTCGTAATTCACTCTTTGTTTTATATTATGACTTATTTAAACTCTTAGGGATATATTTTTTTGTGATTTTGACATATTGAAAATTATGTTTGATTTGTTTCTTTGTGACCACTAAAATTGACGAAGACTGATTGGGTTGGGAACAGGTTGGCACCCCATTTTAGACCTATCACCGTCAACGTGTTTTCCACATGTGTTTTTATTAAAAAATAAATAAATTTTGATAACCTTAATATTTGCATAAAAAACATTATGTATTTTTTGTGTGCTGTAAATAATAAAGTTTCTTCAAAAAACTGTCGATTTTTTGTCAAAAAAACTGAAAACACCCCTTAAATATATCAACTACGTCATCTTTAGCATAGTTTGTACATGTAAGTTGAGAGTGCAGTTTTTATTACAATTTGTTTGATCATAGTTGTGAAATTGTATTTTTAACAATAACGGGCATTTATTTAAAATGTTACTCCATTTGAAATTATCATTAGTTTTTTAACTATCTTTAGTTTTTATTCTTCACATAAATATAAATATAAATTTTGTGTTAGTTTACATCAGAAATGTATTTACAACCGTTATAAATTTTTATTATAATGCTCTTTCTGTACAAAATGTTATATACAGACACTTAAACTTATAAACTCAAACTTTTATCAATAATTTCTTAATTATTGTAATATGATTTAGTTCCCTAGCTTATTTTGAGATCATAACCACGTTAGACTATGGGTTGCTAATACTGCATTCTCCACTTCAGGTTTTTGCGACAACTAGGTATATTTTATTGTTTATAGACGACCGATTATAAATCTTAATTAACCTACAGCTGCAATTTATTAATAACTATACTATGCTTAGCCCACCCACAAGACCGCTCGCTAAAAACAAACTTTACTATTACTCTTGGACAGGCCTTCGGCCTTCGGCCTGACTGAATCCTCCAGTATCGGAGCTCGCTGCGCTCGCATATAGCCATAAATACCTATTCACGATATCTGAATAATATTTAATAATATCTCAATACTATTAAAATATCTGTTCACAATTCTAGATAAATATGGTGGGAGATCAAATAAACACATAGTAGAATTCTATCAAACTAAAGTGGCACTGAGCAAGTGATATATATGTACGTGTACTCATATCTATACTCTCTGTTGCTCAGTGCCACTTTGGTTTGATAGAACTATACATAGGAAAATTTCATGTAATGCATTATCTATATCCGTTTCCACCATTTATTGCATTTAATACTTTTTCTTAAATTTTCTAATGTTCCCCTCAGCTTCCTTAATTTTGCTTTCATACAAACCTTCTACTGACAATAATTAACACAACAAAAGAAGGAATAGCGAAATTGATCGAGGATATTATATAATTTTATTTACTGATCATGTATAGTTCCGGAGATACAGCTTTTCAAAGTTTGTCTATTTCTATCAGGTTACACGATTTTACTCAAAATTTAATCTTGTAAACCGTTAGAGATAGAACAAAAGATTGAGTATAAAAAATGTTTCTATTAAACAATTTACAACTTTTATTTGGAACATTTGATCTATTAACGACAAAATAAAAGTTCACAAACAAATATGGACTTAAAAAAAGCAAAATTTAGCACCAAAGCTATTATAAAGTTTACCTGCTACAATACAGGGTTGTTCAATAGGATGATATTTATATGTTTGACCATAATTTTTCATTTTCGGCTCAACTGACTTTGGTAGAAAGAAGAGGTTTCAGTAAATTGAAAAGTACCTGATTTGATGTAAAAATTTTTCTAATATACATGCAGTCACTGGGATGATTTAATTAAAGTTTTCCCAACTTGGTAATATAATAGCCCCACATAACGTGGCATTTGAAAAATAGATAGTTTCTTAGAGTATATATAAATCCAAAGATTTTGGGCTTATGACACTTTTTATTCGAATAAGAATAAGGCATAATTTTCAAAATTATCTGAACAATTAGGTGCTATTTATACTCACAATCAAAGTTATACTTCAAAAATAATCAGATGAATGTACTCACCTGAAACAAAAAGAAAAAATATTGATTAAAAAGTTTATAATTTATTTTATTATTCCTTTTATTGTCGAAAATTTACTTTTGTTATATATTATTCAGTAGAATTTCTGAATAATTTTTTATTGGTATCACTTTTGGGAATAATCGAAAGATTCAAATACAGTATTATTATTATTATTTTTACTACTCCTCAAGGTACGCAAATAGTTCATCGCTGTTTGATGTACAGATATCTACCCCCAACTAAACAACAAACCTTAAATTTTTAGCAGAATTAGGGGTATATTTTGGTAAAAGCACTTTATTGCATTCAAAATGCCCCGTGAAGGTTTGTTTCTAACAATACCGTATGTTAAATAAAATAGGTATTGAACATGTTCCCTTCACACGGAAGTGCGGGAAGCTGTATATTTATTTCTTAACAATCATTAGTGCCGTCGATTGTACTTCCATGATTCTCTCGATGATGTTTCATACTCATTGCCGATTATTATGGCTTTCGTTTTTTCAACTTTTTCTGTAAATGGCTAACGCTTACAGTGTTTTTCTAGGTCATATTATACCCAACCGATGCCTCCAACTGTTTCAGATAATAGTACCACATCGTCTGCATAAAATTAAATTTTTATTGAAGTGAATACTTCTTTTGGCGCCTAGAGCACTTTTTTGGGAGAACAAAAATCATGGAACGGGCTCAACGCACTTGGCCAATATTTATAAACATAAGGTATTAAATCATTATATAAGTAGTATTTAATGAATAATTATGGACAAATACGGTACAATAGACAGAATCAATCGCGAATCTCTATTATGCGGTGTTTTTCCTTAATTATTCATAAACTACCACTTAAATATTATTTAAGACCTTATATTTATAAATATTGACCCAGCACTGAAGTACGTTTAGATGAGCGCTCCATCTTCTTCGTCCTCTATTTCAGAACCTTGTAGAAAACAAATTTTGAAAATTTTACTCTCTACAACTTTTATAATAAATGTTAATACGATTGAAGGCAAAAAAACAAGATATTCAGAAAAAACTGATAATCGCGAACTTTGACCTTGAATATATCTGTGACCGCGCACGCGTGACCATATGTGACTTTTGAGACACCATTTTTACTATTAAAATAAATGTTTGTATAAAAATTCAGCTTATTCCGTTAGATTCCGGGGTGAAACCCTAAGATAAGTTTTAAAATGGCTGCTGAATGGAAAACTTTTCAAAATTTTTGTTTACATCCCAAAATGAATCAGTCTTTTGACTTACTTTACCCTTATTTAATTCTGTCTTTCGACCGTGAAATTGTTAAAACAAAGCGAATACGAAACTTTTAACACCGGTTCCTCAAATGCGCTCAACTATTTTCAATAATTATACCATGCATATATGAAATATACATAGTATATTAAGTTTAGTCCCAAGTTTGTAACGCTTAAAAATAATCATGCTAGGAAAAAAATTTTGTCATAGCTGTTCATAAAATCATCTAATTAGTCCATTTCCGATTGTCCGTCCGTCCGTCCGTCCGTCCGTCTGTGGACACGATAACTCAAAAACGAAAAAAGATATCGAGCTAAAATTTTTACAGCGTACTCAGGACGTAAAAAGTGAGGTCAAGTTCGTAAATGAGCATCATAGGTCAAGTGGGTCCTGGGTCCGTAGGACCCATCTTGTAAACCGTTAGAGATAGAACAAAAGTTTAAATGTAAAAAATGTTTTTTATAAAAAAATAAAAAATTTTTGTTTGAAACATTTTTTTGTAAACATCACTGTTTATCCACGAGGGCGTTAATTAGGTGCAAATTTTATAGTATGCATTAATATAAGTGTATATCAGTGTGTGTGTGTGTGTGTGTTTATTTAAAAGTGAATATCTTTTGTAATTTACGTGACGTCAAAAAAACAAACGATTGCGCATCAACACTGCCTATACATATTTGTATGTGTTATGTGATAGAGAAATCAACACTGACCATGCATGGTATTTCAACAATTAACTAAGTCAATTGTTTCTTTTCACTTGTTTTTCCATTAAGTTCATTAAAATAATACACTTTGCTATACCTAACTTATCATAATAGTTAATTGGAACAGATAGTAGGAAATCTGTTGAATTTTATCTAGCATATGTCTAATCCAAGCAGCAATTTTATTTGTGACCACACTGGTTTAATAATATTTCATATAAAGTATATATGAAGCCATCAAGCCAAACACAATGATGCTATTAAGTTAATTAATTAGTTTTGAATTATAATAACATTAATAATTCAAAATTAGTGAGTGGTCTGTCTAAAATAATATTGACAATTTTATGGAAAAAAAGTGAAAACAAACAATTGACTGAGTTAATTGTTGAAATACCATGTATAGACAGTGTTGATGCGCAGTCGTTTGTTTTTTTGACGTCACGTAAATAACAAAAGATATTCACTTTTAAATACACACACACACAACTGATATTAATACATACTATAAAATTTGCACCTAATTTACGCCCTCGTGGGTAAACAGCGATGTTTACAAAAAAATGTTTTAAACAAAAGTTTTTTATTTTTTTATAAGGAACATTTTTTACATTTAAACTTTTGTTCTATCTCTAACGGTTTACAAGATGGGTCCTACGGATCCAAGATCCAATTGACCTATGATGCTCATTTACGAACTTGACCTCACTTTTTACGTCCTGAGTACGCTGTAAAAATTTCAGCTCGATATCTTTTTTCGTTTTTGAGTTATCGTGTCCACAGACGGACGGACGGACAATCGGAAACGGATTAATTAGGTGATTCTATGAACACCTACACCAAAATTTTTTTCGTAGCATCAATATTTTTAAGAGTTACAAACTTGGGACGAAACCTCATATATACATGGTATAAAAATGGTATTTTAATAATATTCAATATTAACAGAGAGCCATTAGGTATAAATATCTTAAAATTTTGAATCCAAGGAAAGTCAATGAATCCTTATGAAAAACTGTGCGACAGCATTGTTTAAAGCTTACTTAAAGAAGTAAAAAATAAAAATTTGTGTGATCTTACCCAGGGGGTGAGCAAATTTCTACTGAAAATGATAACGGGAATCGATATAGGAATATATTCTAAATAAAAAGTGTGTTGAAACATATTTCGAAGAATCAATACTTTCCGAGTTATTTGTGATTGAAATTCGGAATAATAAACGTCAAATAATAGAAAAATTTGACGTTTTAAATGTTGAAAACAAATGTTTAACCAAGACTTTGTTTTTTAATTTACAAAATGCAAAACCTAATTTTATTTTATCTTTGTATTTTTTGAAGAGAGGTAATTATTTTCACCGTATTGAAAAAAAGTAATTTTCGACAATGCTCGACTGCAATAATATATAAGTTTAAAAAAGTAAATGAAAATAAAACCCACGAAAAAAGGGAAATATAGAAATTTTAAGCTATAGAGGTATTAAAGTCTATCAATTAAAATAACTCATTGAATTCATCACATACAGTTGGCAGTTGTTTGTTCAATCACACGCTGGAATTGGTGAAAAAATACGAATTAGTCGCATAAAGGAATTCATAAAATGTCCATTCTTGGGGAGTCCTCAATAAAAGCACCATTTTATTATTATTTTTTTTTTAAATGGTTATTTTTGTATATTATTTAAAATCGGAAACGGAAAAATTGTCTGAAGGGAGAAAAGGAAATGTCCCGACTGATATATAAACGCCTAGCCTAAATCACTAATGATGGAAGTTTGAAATTTGGAGAGAATATTGATTTTATACTGTAGGTGTCATTTAAGAGAGGATTTTCCGAAATTTATCTCCTAAAAGGGTGAAACAGGGTTTGAAATTTTGAATGAAAATATATACAAGTCTTCATTTTAGAGTTCTCTACACTTAACCGATTAAAAAAAATCCCTTCACCTATAGAATGCTACGTTATTAGAAAAGAACATGGGCTGTATTTTATTTAAAAAAAAAGAAATAGGGTTCCGCGCCAAAAGTAAAAATCCATTAACAAAGGAAACCGTCATTTTTGAGTTCACTAATCGATTTTAAAAATTATTTCACGTATAGGATGCTATATTTTTACCAATTAACAAGGGTAGCGTTATTTTCAAAAAAGTTAGGGATCCGCACCAAAAGTTAAGATCCATTTTTATTGTTATTAAGTTAAAATACATTTCTAGTGGAAAAAAATCACGCAAGAGTGATTTTTTATATAAGTTGCACAAATATTATTTAAACAATAGAAGGAACTAGCAGTTATCTACGTTATAACCTTCTATTCTTTTAACTTCACTTTTGTTCACTAATTAATGGATTTTAACTTTTAGTGCGAATCCCTAATTTAAGAAACTACGACCATGCCATTTGCTGATAATGTAGCATTCTGTAGATGAAATAATTTTTTAAATCGCTTACGTAGTGAACTCGTCGGCTTCACTATTTAATAATGTAGTATTCTATAACAATTTTTAAACTCGATTTAGTAGTGAACTCAAAAATCACGGTTTGCATATATTTTCATACAAACTTTCATCCCCTATTTCACCCCTATGAAAGATTAATTTCCAAAAATATTTTCTTAAATGACACTTACAGTATAAAATCAATATGCTCTTGAAATTTCAAACTTCTATCATTAGCGATTTAGGTTGGGAATCGATATATCAGTCCAGGCTTTGCGTTTCCCCCCTCCAGATTATTTCCCCCCACTGAAAAGTTTATGATTTTAAATAATATAGGAAAACCATCTCTTTACGAAAAAATCATCAAATCATCCGTGGTGTAATTGAGGACTCCTAAGTAAAAACATTCATTGATGCGACTAAATGTTTAATCTAACAAAAATAAAAAAACACTGATTTAATTTGTAGCTTTTTAACTTTTTGACAATTTGTTGTTCTTTTATAAAATGTATGTGTGTGTACATTGTTGTTTATTGTTTATCTATTTTATCTGGCTGCGTTCATGTTGTCAGCATGTCACATAATATATACTGTGTGCCAGTATTGTTTTTTTTTTTCCATTTTTATTTACTATTGTTTTTGTTTTTTAGAAGTATATTTATCTTTTGTAAAACAATCAGGGACATTCCATCACCATCCCTGGTTTAATTATTCATTCACTGATGATTATAATTAAAAATTACATAATCTCTACTTTTAGTGAATTTAAATAAATATAATTGATCAAATTTACAATTTATAAACAGGAAAGTTAAAATTTATTATCCTGATCCTGATATATTATTATAAATGTGAAATTTTGTGAGGATGAATGAATGTATCAAACTAATTATAAATGCTAACACATAGGTATATATTTTAAACATACAGGGCATGTCACATTTGAGAGTTACAATAATTCGGCTTTTTTTCTTTAAATTCTGAACTATTTTCTTTAGTACCGATTATATACTGGCTCTGTTTGCCTCAGAATTAAACGGGTTGTTTAAATCATTCTAACCAATCCGAACTAATTGTTTTATATATTTTATATGTTTTTCCTATAAATGTTTATTTGTTACGCTTTCACGCAAAAACTACTGAATGTGCTTGAATGAAACTGAAGAACAATATAGACCATACATCAGAATAACACATGAGTTATAATTTATAAAGATATATTTTTTAAAATAAAAATCAAATTAAATTTAATCTGACATTTTACTGCTCTATCTATGATTATCATTTTGAACCATAAATTAATATAATTGCTCTATAATTATGATCAATTCGTGAGCAATCTTGTCATTTTTACGAGCAGTTAAAAATTCCAAGGTAATCTGAAGTTGCTTATCGCCGCAATCAACATTTGCGCTATCAGATCCTCAATTATTATCAGAACCAGCTGCCAAAGACATACCGCGTACGGAATAAGTAAGTCTTTAACCAAATGTGCCACTTGGGCAAAAGGCGAAATTATAACAACAAGATTTTGTGCGATTTTTCGTTTCTTAGCATTGAAAATGATGCTAGAATAAGTGGTAACGGATTAGCGCCCCTTTTTAGTTAACTATCACCCTCTACGTGTTATGGACATCTGTTTAATTTGTCAAAAAAAATTTGGTTTTTACAATTTTTCTATAAAAAAAAACCAAATACCGTCCAGTGGCGTCTTTAGGACATTTTCTTAGGGGGGGTAATAACTTCAAGAAGTCGCCATAGTAACTGTAAGAGAGGGTTAAAGAAAAAAACCGTTACCCTGGTTATAACACAATACGACGGTAAAGTAGAACCTCCTGTAAGGTTAAGTCATTAAGTGTAAACAAAAAGTTCGTTCTCTTCAAATTTCGGTGATAAATTCCCATTTTAAAACGGAGATTCAAATAAATGTATAATTCTTATTGTTAAAAAATAATTGATTGAAATAAATCTAACATTTTCCGCAAGATCCAACGATATTTACGAATCTAAAATTCCATTTTCTCTAGAATGGTCCAGAATAAACCTGTTTTATTTGATTTCCTGCACCAAAACAGATATTTCATAACGAGAACTAAGACAAATTTTATGACTAAAGAATTTTGTGAGAAAACGTTTTTGAGTCAAAAAAACTTGCTTCCGGTATACCAAGTTCTTTGAATTTTGGAAAATTAAATGCGCGGAATGGGAAAGTCGGAATTCTCGTAACAGACTTGGAAGGATATTTAAATCTGATTTTCGATACAATAATTGAATTATGACTCTGGGAACTAACTACTACCGAAGATTTGATTTTGTTTTCTCTTTAAGATTCATCTATTCCATTGTTTTTGTCAAACTTCAAATTTTATTTGAGACCCGATTTTCGTTTTTGTTTCATGATTTCTGGGGGGGGGGTAGTTACCCCTATTACCCCCCCCCCCCGTAAATACGCCCTTGATACCGTCGTTCTTTTGTATAAAATATTCACTATTTTGGATTAGACCCCTTAATATAGCAACCAAAAAAGTTTAGTCAATTTTTTTATGTAAATTAATTTATTTTTTAAATTTGTTAATTACAGAGAAAACATTTTCTACGAGGCATTAATAATTTTTCTAATTATATTTTAATTTCAAAATACAAGATTGTTTTGATATTATGTAAAATTTTTGATTAAATATGTCAGAAAAACCATTAGGTAAGTAAATTTATTTTATTTAATTTTTTTCATGATTACATAATGTAATTTACGTTATATAATCATCAAAAAAGAATAAATGTAAAAAAAAAAATTGATTTAAAAACATAATTATTTTCTTTTTTAACTTTGATCTACGAAAAGTATAGAAATTTATAAGTTAATGAAGGTAAAATTTCGTAATCAAAATTTCCTCATTATGTGTTAGATTTTAACACTACACTCTCCTTACCGATGCTTCTGCCAATGAATGCCTTTTTAGAACCAAAATTTTCCGTTGTGACCCTAATGTTACTGTTTTTGTTCTGGCCCAATTTCAAAATTGGTCCAGAATACTGGATTGAGTACTGGATTGAGTATCATTTCAAAAGAATCGTATTGCTTGAGCTTTATATTTCCGGGTGTCCAGCATTTTCTACAAACAACATTTTCCAGAAACATTATGTCAAAAGAGAGGTCGACTCAAAACAACAATTTTTTTATTTAATCAAGCTTGAATTTCTAAAAATTGATAATACGTTATTAAAATAAAGGATTATTTATTTTTACGATTTATTGATAGTTTTTTAATTTAGGTTTGATTTGTAACTTATTATTTTAAACGTCAAAAAATACTCGAATGGGCTTGCGCACAAGTATCACGCTCATTGGCCAGCTTTAGTCAACTGATGGAAGTTGATTGGCTAGCCCCACTGATTAAAGCTTTTTATTTAAATAATCTTTAAAAGATACATAGTTAAAATTTGAATGTGTACAGGAAATATTCGATTGTAAGTGTAGTATGATTAAAAAAATATATAGTAAAATACATTTGAAAAAAAAATAGTTATAAATTAAAACTTATATAATAAATAAAAGGACTACACATTTAAAAAAAGAGCACTGAATTTTACACATTAAAAAAAAAAAAGAAAGAGGGAATTACAAACAAAATAGTAAGTGTCAATATCACAGTTTTAAAATATCACAAAAAAATTAACATATTTTATCACTGATGCACATCACTTAACTTGCACTGATGATGGGGGGGGGGATGGCTCAGATGTTCGGGCCATCCAATACCTTTGTGCTTGGTCACGGGGGCTGATCATGGTACTGCCTCTGTCTGGTTAGGTGTTCGATGTAGATGTCGCGCGACCAGCGGATCGTGTCCGAGACCATCAATCGAGCCATGGTCTGCGTATATTTGGGTGCTATTCCCAAAGACTTCGCAATCCTATAGTTATTAGCTAGCCAATGAGACTCTGTAGCCTTTCGTGGTTAACTCAGCAGCAAGTTGGTTATATTTTTCGAGCTTTTGCTGCCGAGCAACCTCTAGAGCATCCGGAGCACCCTCAAATGGAATGCAAATGTCGATGATCTTTACTTCCTTGCTAGATTCATCCAGAACCACCAGATCAGGACGAAGAGTACTCTGTACACCGGGTACTTGTCTGTTGATGTTTAAGACAGCACCCGGGGGTAGACGCGATCCGCGAGCAAGACGGTCTTGAACGGCGTTATGCCGCCGTTGCCACGCCGCTGAATGGATGGTACAATGATTCAGTACGTGTGGCAATGTCTCATTGACATAGCCACAACGTCGGCATCGTTTATCCCCGTTTCCGAATCGCCGTGTTCCATTTAATGGAACGACGCCGAGTCGAGCTCGGTGGATAAAGCGATAATCGCAGAATCGAGTGTACCGCCCATTCAGCAGGAAGTGGTTGCTCGCTTCCCTTAGATTAGTACATGAGTACGCCTTTCCCTGATCTGGTTTTCCTAGTAATTTAGAAAGGTAGTATGCCCGAAGTGCTGAGCGAAGCATACGGACTATCATGGATCGCGCCGTCTCTGGGACAATGATACGCTCAGGTGTTTGCCCAGGTCGTTTGATGGTGACAGACAGATCACGTTTCTCGGCGCACCAATGGAAACCCACTCCGATTTTGCTGTTAAGACGGCGACATGCATTTCTAGCCTGTGTCCACAGACTAGAAATGTCTCCGCGGTCACGTGCCAATTGACCCTCTAGTGAGCCAGACAGATATTCGGCTATCATATCCTCTGTTGGATCGCCACGGATACGTTGCCTCACCGCTCGCTTCAAACACGACCACGCCGTTTCCCTGACAATGGTGTCTTTGCAGGTCAGCAGTCTAAATGCGTGTACGACAGTGCTTACATCCGCGGAATCGGCCAACGGTAAAAGATTTGCGCCACCCTGGTATGATGGTATATATAGAAGCTCAGGAGAGCCACGTTGTGGTAGGTTCATCCATTTCTTGGCTAGCCTTTTGATGGTTTTGTCTGCGTCCGTCAGTGGTCCTTTGGCGACATTGCCGCCTCGCAGTATAAAGTCTAGTCGAGAAAGGATGAACATATTTGTGGCTTCCAGTTTTTGCCAGGGGGCGAGAAGAGACTCGTGTACCTTTTGAACGTCCACTTTGATGGCCCGAATGGCATCAAAGGGGGTCTGAGCAACACGGAAGCCCGTGGGTACACCTAGGTGTTGGTACTCTTCTCCCTCTTTTAGGACCGTCAGTCCTCCTCCTTGAATAGTAAACTCTGTGGGATAGACTTCCCGACGTCGTCTACAGTCTACATGCAGTGAGGCACATTTCGGTGGTTGAAACTTTAAGCCCATCCATTCAGCGGTTGATCCTACAGCATCCAAAAGAATTCTTAGGGATGCAGCATCTTTACCGAGCAGAACTATGTCATCAGCGTATGCAAGTATTGAAAAGTGGTGGTCATGAAGTTTGTAACCATGCTCAGTTGCCAATCTAGAGGCCACCCTTATGAGTGGCTCAATCGCTAAATTAAAAATGATAGGACTGAGTGGACAGCCTTGCTTTACTCCCGCACGAATAGGAATTGGGCGGGTTTCCCCGTCTTTAGTGCGGATGGTGGTTGTTGAGTTTGAGTAAAGCTCAGCTATCACACTCTTCATCTTGTTGGGCAGCCGCATCTCTTCCAATACCCGCCGAATATGATCGTGTGGAACAGAGCCGAAAGCATTGGCTAGGTCAAGCCACGCCAATGCGATCTGTCTGCGATCTCGACGCACATCATCCAATGCACTTTGGACCATGAAGTTATGCTCATAGCATCCCTCATACTCCAGAAATCCTTTCTGCATTGGAGAGATATTGTTGGAGAGCTTCGCCCAGCAGGTGATGCGGTCGGCTAATACGCCGGCATATAATTTAGCGATTGTCCCTCCCAAAGTAAGAGGCCTCCAGTTCGACAACTCATCACGGTTACCCTTCTTGTATAGTAGAACAGTGCGGGAGTCAGACCAAGCCAATGGCGTTTTTTCCTCACGGAAACAACGGTCGAAGATCGCAGAAAGTACGATGCAACCGGGGTCGGATCGTTTAAGGCACGAATACCTTATACCATCTTTACCCGGTGCGGTGTTAGAAGTTTTGGCCAATCGCGCACATACTGATTCTTTTGAGATGTATTGTAAATACACGAAAGTAACAGCAGTCCGCCACCAAATTAGCAAAGAGTAACATTCACTAGCTAATTTTTACTGATGATGACTACTTGGTAGTCGAAAATACGTATTTTAAAAATAAAAAAAACTGATCTAGGAAATTGGGGCAAAAATCGAAATTTATTTCGACATATCCTAGAGTTCTCATTTATTATCTTCGATAATATTTATACCAGCAACTCCTGTTTATGTTATCCTTATTTTGTAAAAAAAAGCAGGTATCAAATCCAATAGCATGACTTCATTGGACAAATTGGTGTTAATAACTGTTACATGATAATCAATGGAGTTCAATATTCCCCACAAATTCTGTGATTTTTAATATGTTACTATAGCAACTGATAGTTTATGTATTGCCGTATTGTTCATTTCATGGTATTTTATTTTGGTAAATTTTGGTTTCTTAGGGGAAAGAGATTCTTAATATCGGTTTTACTACGTTTTAATAATTACGCCATATAATAGTAAATTAAATAAATATATACTTTGAAACTATATAATAACAATACCTACACATTGATTCTGATTGGATCGATTTACACAGTTATGTAAATATTTGTTTTAGTATAGTTAAAAGTATATAAATGTGTGTTTGTACATATATATATATAGTAGTTTTCTATTATACATGTCCCAGAAGTCCTTAGGCATACGTTAAAGCCATGTTTATGAAACACTATAAAGCTTAACTAAACAATAGTTTACGTTACTGGTAAGAGATAAAAGATCGCGTCAAATGAGAAATGTTTTCTTCCTAAAAATAAAATTAATAATTTAAAAAAACAATAACTTTGTTCAATAAAATCTGTTATACATAGCGACTCTAACAGTCGCCGCCTATTATTGGGAAGATATGACCCAGTTCAGATTTTAATGGGCCGCGACTTTTAAAGTCGCTATGTAAACTACTGGACTTTTTTTTTTCAGGTTTTATTGAATACAGTCGTGTTTTTTATTTTTATACCATGTATATATGAAGTATACATAGTATATTCAGTTTAGTCCCAAGTTTGTAACGCTTAAAAATAATGATGCTAGGAAAAAAATTTTCCGTCCGTCCGTCCGTCCGTATGTGGACACGATAACTCAAAAACGAAAAAAGATATCTAGCTGAAATTTTTACAGCGTACTCAGGACGTAAAAAGTGAGGTCAAGTTCGTAAATGAGCATCATAGGTCAATTGGATCTTGGGTCCGTAGGACCCATCTTGTAAACCGTTAGAGATAGAACAAAAGTTAAGTGTAAAAAATGTTTCTTATCAAAAATTAAACAAATTGAAACATTTTTTCGTAAACATCACTGTTTACCCGTGAGGGCGCCAATTAGGCGGAAATTTTATAATATGTACTATACTTGATTATCAGTTATGTATGTCTTACATGTTTGTATGTGTAATGTGATAAAGACATCAACACTGACTATGCATGGTATTTCAACAGTTAACTCAGTCAATTGTTTGTTTTCACTTGTTTTTTTTTTATTATTTATTTTATTTTAGACTTCATAGTGTCTCGGCACTAAAAAAACCCTCTTATTATATCATACTAAAACTTTTTAAACCAATTTTTTTATTCCTTATAAAATTAAAACATATAAATTATATATGTATATATTTTTGAAATCTCCTTTTAATTTCCTTTGTTTTGATACCCTACTTGCTAAGGATGATTAATTTTTGTTTATAAACGAATCACTATTTCGCGCCAAAAATCCGCCACTTTATTTTTTCGAACACCTTTCTCTACACTTGGGTTTTAAAGTCAAATTTAACGATACCCTAACAGTTCAAATCTATCCGGCCGTTAATATACGAGATAATAAAAAATTTACATACAAATACACATACATACATACATACATACAAGAAACCCGCGTAAAAAAGCACTCCTTGATAGGCGGGTAAAAATCAACATTTTTTCTTCGAATCATGTTTCGAAGTATCAATTTATTCGGCAAAAATTGAATTTAAAAACCTATTAATACATGAAAAGGATTTTTGATTCAGGACTTAGATTTTTGTAACTCTCTGGTCTAGTTAAGATTTGAGGTGCTGCGTTTTCAAATCAAGATGCGTTTTTTCTAAAAATTTTCTAAAAACCCAAAATCGCAGCAAAAATTTTATGATTTTAAAGTGGATTTTTTTATGGAGAAAAGATTTCTCCTTCGACGCGATCTTTTATCAATAACGTAAATAATTTTTTAGCTTAGCTTAATAAAGTTAGAACAATAACCGTAGCGGGAATGACAATCACTTATTATTCAGATTCGAAATAATATAGTCACAATTTTATATGTCCCTATGTACGCTTAAATCTTTGAATCTACGCAACGGATTTTGATGCGGTTTTTTTAAATAGATAGAGTGATTCAAGAGGAAGGTTTTTATGTATAATACATCCATATTTTAGTAGAGTAAGGGGTTGAAATAGGGGTTGAAAGGGATATGCTTCAAAAACTAAAAAAGTTGTGCATCGATTAAGCTCAAATATTGACACGATATACAACCAGCTTCAAAGATCTATTGTTTTTATCTACTTTTAACCTTCGGAGGGTAGAAAGGTGTAGCGAGAAAGTGGGAAGGAATTATCGAATATTTACAAATATACCTAACTGGGGTATCAAATAAAAGAGCATGACGTGTACATTACAAAACTGTTATCCCACGCAAGGAAATGTGGAGGGAGGGGTGCAAGTGGGGATGTTGCCCAGCAAAGCGGGTAGTTCACAGCTAGTTTAATAAAAAAGTGAAAAAGCAATGTGATTCAAGAAAAAAAAATTTATATAATCTTAAAAAAACTAAAATAACCTAAGGAACCATTTAAAAACAGAAACATGTCACATAAAATACTGGCACAAATTTGTTAAAATCTCTTTAGGTTCATTGTAATCGAAGAATATAACCGACAAAATAATTCATGAAAATATTAAGATTGATTTCTGAAACTTACTGTATTGTGTGATTATGTGTATATATTTTAGTGTGTATGTGATTATTTTATTGCTTAGTTTCATGTGCCTCAGTTTAATGTAGTTTGAAATAAAAATAATTGTTAACCAATACATGCAAACTTCGAACATATATTAATATGTTAACACGGAGTGTCAAATTATCATCAATACTCACTTTTGTATTTATAAAATACAAAAACTGATCTAGGAAATTGGGGCAAAAATCGAAATTTATTTCGAAACAAGTGAAAACAAACAATTGACTGAGTTAATTGTTGAAATACCATGCATAGTCAGTGTTGATTTCTTTATCACATTACACATACAAACATGTGACACATACATAACTGATAATCAAGTATAGTACATATTATAAAATTTCCGCCTAATTGGCGCCCTCACGGGTAAACAGTGATGTTTACGAAAAAATGTTTCAAACAAAAGTTGTTTAATTTTTGATAAGAAACATTTTTTACATTTAAACTTTTGTTCTATCTCTAACGGTTTACAAGATGGGTCCTACGGACCCTAGACCCAATTGACCAATGATGCTCATTTACGAACTTGACCTCACTTTTTACGTCCTGAGTACGCTGTAAAAATTTCAGCTCGATATCTTTTTTCGTTTTTGAGTTATCGTGTCCACAGATGGAAATGGACTAATTAGGTGATTTAGTGAACACCTGTGACAAAATTTTTTTCCTAGCATCATTATTTTTAAGCGTTACAAACTTGGGACTAAACTTAATATACTATGTATATTTCATATATACATGGTATAATATCCTAGAGTTCTCATTTATTATCTTCGATAATATTTATATAAGAAAGGGGTGTTATAAGTTTGACCGCTATGTGTGTGTGTCTTCTTGTCTGTCGGTCTGCCTGTGGCATCGTAGCGCCTGAACGAATGAACCGATTTTGATATTTTTTTTGTTTCGTTGGATAAATAAATTAATGGAAAGTGTTCTTAGCTATGTTTCAAGTACGAGTTTAGGGTTCCGTACCCGAAAAAACTAAAAATTGGCGATGATCTTCAAAAGTGGTTCAGTATGAAAACGGCTTCAAGGATACAGATAATTTAATGGAGAGTGTACTTACAAAATTTACCCCTTTTTTAGTTCGGGGTGAAAAAATAAATAGCCACAAAAGTCGTTCTTTCTGGAGCCAAATGCGAACAAGAAGTACGTACGTTTTGGCTAAGGGATACAGAAAAATACTTATATTACCCATGTTCAAAATAATAGATTGATTGAAATGGTCTAAACCAGGCATGTGCGGGTTATTTTAAATCGGAGTCACCATTGTTATAACTTTATTAGGTGCCATAAACTTTATTGTGTCTCTTTATCTAAGTTCGCATTGCTCATAGAGGAGGAAGCGAGACGGTTATACGACTCTTCTACCTATCTCAGTTTTTCTTATAGTAATGAGATAGGTAGAAGAAAAATGTTGTCTCTTTGTCTTACACGTATTTTTGATTGTTAGGTTGTCACTGTCTTACTCGTATTTTAGATACAAAAGTCTGAGGAACTAAGCCACGTTTGCCCATGCCTGGTCTAAACGAAGCTTGCTCGCAATAAAAAAAACACGGGTTGCACTCCGGGAGTGTCGGCAGAAGTGAAAACTTGAATATTAACGTTGTGCATTTTTGATATTTTGGAATGGCCAGGGAATAATTTTTTCACGAATTGCTTTAATTATCAGTATAAAAGTACTATCATTTATGTGGTAGAATACAATATTTATTTATTGCGCTATCGTACACAAACATGACAATTTCATGAACGAACATTTTTTACCCATTACAAAAAAAGTGTATAACGCCGCTAAAGAAGTTTTCACTTAAAAAACAAAAAAAAACCAAAAAAAATTATATTTTTAATAAAAAGGCAACCGCACACAGGGTTCCCAAGCGGTCACCCATCCAAGTACTGACTGTACCCAATGTTGCTTAACTTCAGTGATCGTCCGAGAGCCGGTGTACTGACTGTGACATAGTCTTACGCTTTTTTGATCAGGCCACGTGTCCTGTCGCGAGTTTAACATTTTTTACCCATTACAAAAACAGTGTACAACGCCGCTAAAGAAGTTTTCATTTCAAAAATATAAAAATAAAAGAATCACAAATAAATTAACACATGGTATTTGTTATAAATTTGTAGGTTCGGTTAATAATACCAATGTTTATTCCAATTGAAATATTTCATATGATATATATAGTTTTCTCTTTAAACGATGTTTATAATTTACCGAAATTTATGCCTACGTTCACAAAAATGAAGTTTAAACAAATCACCTTTCCTAAATTCATATACAAATATTTAGTGGTTTAATACTCCGTTGTGTCGTTCTATACTATTATAGTGGAAAGTTCTCTAGGACACTGTTTATTAGATCGGCCCACTTTTTTAAATTTGTCAATCATGTGAATTTTTTTTTAATCCTAAAGGTAATCAAATAAAACTTTTAATAAAAATGGTACTTTTTAAAGTACCAGCTTTTATTGTACTAAAAAGTAGAAAATAATTTTTCTAGCATAGCTACATACATTGTACATGGAGGTGCTCCGAATAATTTTTGATAAAGATTGCTCTTGTTTAGCCCCTTTTTGTATTACTCGAAATAATGGTAAGGATTGTTTTACACAGGTAAAATATATGTATGGTTTTCTATTTTTTTAAATGTATAATAGAAATTATTCATTGAGTATATCAGAGAAGATGGCCGTGAAATAATTTATATTGACTATTTTTACAGAAATCTGTAATTTATGGTAATGTCAAATGACTACTTTTACAGAAATCTGTAAGTTATGGTAATGTCAAATTAAATTAATTTTTAAATTTTTAAAATTTTTGTATGAATATATCTTTATAAATTATATCTCATGTGTTATTCTGATATATCAGCTATATTGCTGTACATTTTCATTAAAAACCATTCGCTAGTTTTAGCGTGAAAGCGTAACAAACAAAAAAACAAACATGCTTACTTTGGCATCTATAATATATAGAGATTTTGTAATTTTCATATAGCATCGGTTATCTACTCGATTTGCAATATCTAGAAAAATACGGCTTCTTCCTAAATCTTTACAGCGATGTACTTTGATTTCGAAATTTCTTTGAACAAAATTTATTGATATAAAGCAAAAGTTTGGCCAACCTTAAAAACCTTCCCATACATATACATCTATACGTATGAATGTAGTATTTTGCATACGTAATCATTTTCAATTTAGTATTTATGGCGATTAATATGTATTTTGAGAATAGCACTTGAAAAGGAAATATTCGTATTTGAATAAAAATATTTCCTTACTATATATCGAATATAAAATAAATAATTTAAATGTCTTTCAGGTATGTTTGTTAATAAAGTGTATAACGAAAGGTAAACAAGCACTTCATAACATTTTTATGGTCAGCATAATTGAGTAAAAGGCGAATGAATACTCTCATAAAATATTAAATATATTTGTCGATTTTCTTAAAATATCTTTAAGAAAATGAATATTTTTATACCATGTATATATGAAATATACATAGTATATTAAGTTTAGTCCAAAGTTTGTAACGCTTAAAAATATTGATGCTAGGAAAAAAATTTTGTCATAGGTGTTCATAAAATCACCTAATTAGTCCATTTCCGGATGTCCGTCCGTCTGTGGACACGATAACTCAAAAACGAAAAAAGATATCGAGCTGAAATTTTTACAGCGTACTCAGGACGTAAAAAGTCAGGTCAAGTTCGTAAATGAGCATCATGGGTCCATTGGGTCTTGGGTCCGTAGGACCCATCTTGTAAACCGTTAGAGATAGAACAAAAGTTTAAATGTAAAAAATGTTCCTTATCAAAAACTAAACAACTTTTGTTTGAAACATTTTTTCGTAAACATCACTGTTTACCCACGAGGGCGTTAATTAGGTGCAAATTTTATAGTTTGTATTAATATAGGAATATCAGTTGTGTGTGTGTCTATTTAAAAGCGAATATCTTTTGTTATTTACGTGACGTCAAAAAAACAAACGATTGCGCATCAACATGTATGTATGTGTAATGTGATAGAGTAATTAACAATGTCTATGCATGGTATTTCAACAATTAACTCAGTCAATTGTTTGTTTTCACTTGTTTAACTCTATATATGAAATATAATCAAGGTATATTCAAATTTAGTCCCAAGTTTGTAAAATTTCGGTGTAGATGTTCATAAAATTGCATATTTTCATTGAACATTTTCTTTTTCCCGTCTGTTCGTCCGTCCGTCTGTCGGCACGATAACCAAACATAATGACATATCGAAACATAATGACATATATTCAATTTTTTAATCGTACTCAGTATTGTAAGCCGTAAAACATAGAATAAAAGTTTGATTGTAAAAATATTCCTGTTGAAAAAATTAACGAAAATTAGCGAAAACTTAAGTTTCCTTTTTCTGCAAAACTACTAATGATACAGAGTCGTAATCCTGTAGATAGGATTCAAGTAGTTAGTCTATTAACTTTGCCTGTTTCTCTTCTTTCATACTAAACTCTTTATTGCATTCGATAAGATTAAGGGTGTCAAAAAAGATCAATTTTGGGGATTTTTAAAAATAATTATATTAATTAACAATCATTCAAGCACTAATATTCAATATTGTCTATATAGAGTATTTCAACAATTTAATCAATTGATTGCTTATTTTCTCTTCTTTTTAACTAAATTTTCTTAAATTTCCTTATACTTTTTACGTATTTAGGAATAGGTCATAGAATATTGAATAAATAAATAATTTATTTTTTCATATTATAAGTACTCACTCTTGAAAAATTTTATCGGAACAATATACAAAAAATGTGTTTTGTGTAACCAAATATTAAATACACGTCATCTTTGCAATTTGCAATTGATAAGAAAAATTATTTGCTACTAGTATAGAGCTGAAGAGCTGTGTTTGTAGTGCCTTTTTCTGTGCAAGCTCTTTCTCAGTATTTTTTTTCTTTTTGGAATGAAAAATCAAGAGCATTAATCGTTTACAACAGCATCAATTAGCCGGGAACAACAATTTTTATTTTTCAAGAATTTACTAAGGTTTTAACTTTAAATAATTTAATTTGTTGTTTAAATTTCGACCGACTAGTTTTGGAGAAAACATCATCCATCTATCGTTTTCCCATAAGAAGATGTTAACATGCCTACTTTTGAAGTCATGTATTTATTTAAATAATTGGGCAACTCTTCCTAAGATTTTCAGAATTGATTTAGTCTTAGTAGAACTTCAAATTTAAAAAAAAATCAAGCCTTTTATCCAAAATAGCCTTGGCACTCGTACATCATTAACGTAAAATAGTTCATATTTAATCAGTTGGAACAAAAGTTACCTTGTTTTCCTCCACGGGAACGAGCACACGGTTATAAACAGGCCATTTAAGGATGTATGAGCATGACAACAATGTTTGATTTAAAGACTCAAAATTTGTTTGTAGGTAGTCTTTTACTCAAAGAATTTGTGGTTTAAATTTCAGCTTAGGTATCCGTGCAAATTTTTAAGAAAAAAATCATTATAAATCGATATAAAATACTTTGGCTCTTATGGAGGAATCTCAAAAAACGACATATTTTGGAAGTTTTTGATAATTTTGGAATGAATGGAAACAAATTAAAAAAAAACTTTTTAATAGAAAGTAAACATATTAGCAATGAATTAGAAAAGAAAAAAACTAAGTGTCACCGTCCATATAAGGGATGTAAGAGCAGGGTAGATTAAGGGTTGAAATTATTTTTATCTTATTTTCAACTTTGATGATGAATTTTGTTATAACTTCATGAATGTAGACGAAAAATAAGAATAAAATTTTTCGATATGTGTCTTGGTTTTCGAAATATCGAAAGCTAAATAATTAAACAAAATTTTCAATTTTCGATATTTTGAAAATTAAGCCAGATATCGAAAAATTTTATTCTTACTTTTCGTCTTATATCGTCAAGTAATAATATAAATTTATCATCAAAATTGAAAATATCTATTTTTAAATTTGTGCCCCCACTACCATGCTCATACATCCTTAAAAACATCCCAAACAACCATTCCAGTCAATTTCATTAACACTCTGACGTGTGTAATAAGAAATCATAGAATTTTGTGTTTTTTCCTGCATTATTATCTATTCCATGTAGATATGCACAGCAAACGTATAAAACACAAACATATGATGAAAGATTTCATACAATTCAAGTAATAATCTATTCGAGAATATATGAATTGATAACACGCTGGTTTAGTTCCATTGACGCAGATAAAATAGATTACAACAAGTAGATATGAACAACTAGCTAGGTGGTGGGTACCAACATTATAGTCAAGGGATTTCCGAAATGTTTAGAATTAATTAAATATGCATAAAGATATTATGATTACACGATTCTGTCTGCATCAACTTCATAATATTATCGTTTTCATTATATCACTTTAGTGATTTAGAAATCTTAAGTACCTACGTCAACATCACGATATTAATAAATTCATAGTGAATTCTATTTATTATATTAAAAATGTATACTTATTATATTTATAATTAGTTACTAAAAAATTTGGGTTCCACACCAAAGTTAAAATTATTATTAAGTTAAAATACATTTTTAAGTTAAGAAACTATTTTTATTGTTATTAAGTTAAAATAGATTTTATGTGGAAAAAATTCACGAAGTTACTTCTTCACTACATAGTATAAAACAAAGTCGCTTTCTCTGTCCCTATGTCCCTATGTGTCCCTTTGTATGATTAAATCTTTGAAACTACGTAAAGGATTTTGATGCGGTTTTTTTTAATAGATAGAGTGATTCAAGAGGAAGGTTTATATGTATAATAACATCCATTAAATAGTGGAGAAGTACTGCTATTTTTGAGGTTAATAATTAAAAATGTAAAAAGTAAATAAGTAAAAATGTAGTGTATGAATTTAGATATTCCAAAGATAGCAGGAAATCTTCATGGTATAGGGAAAGGGGGATTGTTTTACCCCAAATTTAACGCGTGCGGGCCACGGGCAGTAATGAATAAATCAAAACTACTGGTTCGATTTTAATCACATAGGCTATATATTTTATACCCGTGCGAAGCCAGAGCAGGCCGCTATGTTTTTATATACAACGTTCACAGTTTTTCTGTAGTGTATTTAGTATCAGCATTGCACCCGTGCGAAGCGGGGGCGGGTCGCTAGTTATATATAAGTTGCACAAACATTGTTTAAACAACATAAATAAGTAGCATTCATTCACGTTATATGATTCAATTCCCTAACTTTCATTTAACTTACCTTTTTACCACTATCTAATGGATTTTAACTTTTAATGTGGAACCTTATTTAAATTGCTTTTTTGCTGATAAAGTAACATCCTATAGCTGAAAGAATTTTTTTTTAATTTGCGCATAATTAACGCCCTCAAAAATAATGTACGTGCTCATGGTTCAAAACAAACGTGTATCACTTTTTTATTTCATTCCTTCAGAGCTTCACGGCCGAAGGCCGACTTATTTAGGGAATGGGAATAAAGTTGATGTTTAGGTGGCGGGCTTCACGAGAACAAGCGGGTTGAAGTATAGCAGATGGGTCTTCAAAGTTGGCATTGTCTATATTTTGAGTAATGCATACAGCGGATAAGCGAGGAAAAGAGGTTCTCTAAATGAATCATTAATGGAATCCATAGAAATGAGTCGTTGTTACGAGCGAAGCCGTGGACAAAAGCTAGCTTTCAACAAGTGAAAACAAACAATTGACTCAGTTAATTGTTGAAATACCATGCATAGTCAGTGTTGATTTCTTTATCACATTACACATACAAACATGTGACACATACATAACTGATAATCAAGTATAGTAAATATTATAAATTTTCCGCCTAATTGGCGCCCTCACTGGTAAACAGTGATGTTTACGAAAAAATGTTTCAAACAAAAGTTGTTTAATTTTTGATAAGGAACATTTTTTACATTTAAACTTTTGTTCTATCTCTAACGGTTTGCAAGATGGGTCCTACGGACCCAAGACCTAATTGATCTATGATACTCATTTACGAACTTGACCTCACTTTTTACGTCCTGAGTACGCTGTAAAAATTTCAGCTCGATATCTTTTTTCGTTTTTGTGTGAGTTATCGTGTCCACAGACGGACGGACGGTCGGACGGACGGACGGACGGGCGGACAACCGGAAATGGACTAATTAGGTGATTTTATGAACACCTATGACAAAATTTTTTTCCTAGCATCATTATTTTTAAGCGTTACAAACTTGGGACTAAACTTAATATACTATGTATATTTCATATATACATGGTATAATAAACTCAATCATGAACCGTGAGCATAGTTATTATTTATTCCTTTTATTCACAGATGAAGGAATTATACATTTCTTCGGAATACTCACCGGACCTGTAGTTTGAAGCTTTGAGCACAATAATAACATCGATTTTAAATTTCGTTAAATTCAAACAATATGTATAATCGCCTAGATATAATCATAAATTATACTGTGTTCTTGGGTATGTATCTGTCTGTGTATCTAAAGTAGAGATTTTGAGTAACGAATGTATGTATATGTAAGAACTAGCTGTGAACTACCCGCTTTGCTGGGCAACATTCCCACTTTCACCCCTCCCCCCATATTCCATATCCTTTTCTAGGTTACTATCTATCACCTAACTAAATTTCATCAAAATCCGTTCAGCCGTTTAGGCATGATAGAGCAAAACTCCCAGCAAAAACCATAAAAAAATCACTAACTCAATTCAGTTTTCTGCCTACTTCCTACCCCCTAACTACGATGACGTGATCATTTTGATCTTATATCCGTTTTTAGGTAACCATCTATTACTTTACTAAATTTCATCAAAATCTATTCAGCCGTTTAGACGTGAAAGAGCAAAAGTCCCAACAAAAACGACTAAAAATCACTAACTCTAGTTATCTGCCTACTGCCTACCCCCTAAGAACGATGGCGTGATTATTTATAGCCTATGACCATTTCTAGGTTATCATCTATCACCATACCAAATTTCATCAAAATCCGTTCAGCCGTTTAGGCGTGAAAGAGTAACAGACAGACAGACAGAGTTACTTTCGCATTTATAATATTAGTATGAAAGTATGGATATGTTGTAATCTATCCGATAAAGTTAACAACTATATGAAAATGTACAACTGTGTGTGTGTAAGTGTTTCTAACTTGAGTGAATTATGTAGATAATCTTTACAATAAGAAGCAATTCTACACGAAATAAACACCCATTTTATACCTCCTTCAATGTAAAACGAACTACTTTACGTAAGTAAACTTGACTTAACAGAATAAATGACTTCACTCTGAATATTGTTCAATATTTAACTACTTGGCTATTATTATACATAGTAAGGCGAGATTTAAAATATTTGCAGAAATTTTGTATTCAAACAAATTTTGTAATGAAAACGTTCGATTTTTGATGTAAGAGAAAATCATAACGCGATTTTCACTGATTTTTGACAATAGACCTTTTTAAAATCATTAAAATTCAAATTGCCGAAAACGATCCGGAAACTCATGAAGTTATAAGAATGGCGGCTGTGACGTCAATTAATAAGAATTACATATTTTCAACCACTGTTTTGACATAGCTTGCATTTTTGTTTATTGAATAACTTAATTTTTTCAAATTTACACGAAAAATGTTGTGTACTCAATTTTTTTGCCATTAAATTCCTTACAATTTTGGTTCTTATAAATTTTTTCCTAGGATCGATATTTTTCGATTTAGATCCGAAAAAGAGTGGTCGTGAATTTTTGTTTGTTGCATAACTCGTTTATTTTTAATTTTATGTGAAAAATAGCAAGCATCAAAGTTGTTTGGAATTTAATTTCTTACAATTTTGATTCTCATCAATTTTTTCCTCGGATCGACATTTTTCGATTTAAATCCGAAAAGAGGTGGGGTGAGTTTTTGTTTGTTGAAGAATTCGTGTATTTTTAGATTTATACGAAAAATGATAATTTCCGAAGTTGTATGGAATTTAATTTCTTACAATTTTGGTTCTTATCACTTTTTGCCTAGGATCGATTATTCTGTTATGTTCTTTATTATTGTTTTTTTTTTCGTATAAAGGATGATAAACTAATCTTTTGAAAATTAGGATTGCAATAACTTTGATGACGACCTTTTTTTTTTGTAAGGTTTATATTTTTGTGATGTGTGCTTACGGTAAAGAGAAATAGGAGTCTAAATGAAATAACTTTTACAATGAAAAATGCAAATTTTTTTTTCTTTTCTCTTGTACATTTGTGAAAAGCCTTCAAAATTCAAATTATGTTCGTTTGGAAACTTTAGTCGATTGTCCGGCTAAGTTTGGGCCAGCTGAGTCTTCATCACTACTAAAGATGACCTCGTTCAGAAGTTAAGCAGGGTCGCTGGTGACACTTTCTGCCACTAGATCCGAAAAAAATATCTTTCCTAGGAAAAAATTGATGGAACTAAAATTGTAGGAAATTTAATTCCTAGAAACTTCGGTGATATCCATTTTTCACGTAAAATTAAAATTAAAAGAATAATGCAACAAATAAAAATTCACGAGCACCTCTTTTCAGGTCTAAATCGAAAAATATCGATCCTAAGAAAAAGTTGATAAGGACGACCTAATTGTAAGAAATTTAATTTCAAATAACTTTGGTACTAACCATTTTTCGTATAAAGTTTAAAATAAACGAGTTATTCAACAAAGAAAAATGCAAACTATGTCAAAACAGTGATTGAAAATATGTAATTCCTACTAAGTGACATCACAGATTTTAGTGTTAAAAATGCGTAATTTTCTAGATACAAGTTCTACTCGACCTATATTTTCAAAAAAAATTAACAAAAAGCATTTCAATTTTTCATGAAAAAGGTTTATTGGGTATTTGCATGATTTTTTTTTTTTTTTTTGCTTTATTATAATTTTATAAAAAACTTATTTATGTAACAAATCGCCGAGAAACAATTTTTTTTTCTAATAAGTATAAAAACAACAAAGGCAAAAGACATCAAAGTATTGTTTTCATCTCATTCTAGCAAAACAGAATTTAACATAGCCATAGAAGTAGCCATGGTATACCATATGTAGCTATTTATATGGCTGATAGACACATTGACGCCATTGTTCTTATCGGATCTCTCTGTTTAATACCTGCCTTTAAAATGCTTATATCATCCGTATTTTTTGTCCGATTTTAATAACATTTCACTTTTCGTCATCTCGCTTAAGGTTTTTTCATAATTTGTTAAGAAATTCGAAAAATAAATTTTATACAAGTACCCAATTTTCTGAAAAATAATAAACATTTATTTTTTCTTGTTGCAAATCATTTTAATCCTAATTAAGTCGAAAGAGCATTAGGCTCACAATGTATATATAAGTTTTTTGTGTATGCATCAGGTTCAGGATGTTTCACCCGTATAATTTTTTGTATCCAAAAGTTGGCCACAAAGTTTTAATGGAAATATTTTTTTAAAAACAAGTATGTGTGTCGACATCAACTAAATGTGTCACATATGCGAGCTTTTAAAAGTTAGTTTGTTATTTTGTGATGATAATAAAATTTTTTCAAAGAATAATGGCATCATATTTTTAACACGCTTTTATTAGCTTCATATGTATGTTATTTGCGTTCCCACCATATTTTATACTAAATTTTTGATTTATAAGTATAAGTCTAAAAAACTTAACAGCACATAATAACTAATAAATAACACGCTTTTGTAACAAGCTGAAGTAGAAAATAATTGCTTTAAATAAAAAAAAAAAAAAAAAAAAACATTTTATCGTTAAAATGCGTGCGGTGCTTTTTAAGATATTTTAAATTGATTTTACTCTTACCAATATCTGTCTATAAAATATTTTCAACAATTGAAATTTAGCACCCCACGCTTTTAACGATAAAATGATGGTTTTGAATTTAAAGATATTATGTTCTACCTTTTACTTCAGCTTATTACAAAACCGTTTTTTTAATAGTTTTTTTTAATTATTATTTTTTAACCCCCGAGCTAAAAAAAAAGGGGTGTTATAAGTTTCACCGCTATGTGTATAAGTCTGTGTCTGTGTCTCTGTGTGTGTGTTTATTTTTAAGGTTCATACCTACGTTGGATATGCGAGTTTAGGGTTCCGTACCCGAAAAACCACAAAATTGACTCAATCTTCAAAATCGACTCAATTTGGAAAAAGCTTTAAGGAAAAAGGTAATTTAATGGAAAGTATTCTAAGATGTGTTTCAAGTGCGAGTTAAGGGTTCCGTACCCGAAAAATTTGTCGTGGTTTTTTTTAAATTTTATAAATAACTATTACAAACTTTATAAGTATGACACTACTTACTGAGTTGAAAATTTAAGCCCGAAACCTTATGCCATATCAAGATTAATCATCCCAAGTAACCTAAATCTGAAAATTTAACATATGGGTTTTCAATTTGTATTCATTAGAACAAATACGAAATTATGATTTTAAATGTTAATAATTTAAAACATTTTTTGAGCAGATTTGTTATTGAAACACAATTTTGGCCGGTTTTCGAAGTGCTATTTTAATTCCCCACTAGTCGCATGGCAAACTGATTTTCCCAATGGTGCATCATATTAACATTATCGTACTAACAGTGAAAAATAGATAATTTATTTATACCTGACCCAAAATCCAGTTATATTTGTTACTAGGTGCTAAGAGAAGATAATACATGTAACAGAAGCTTATAATGGTTGGAAAGCAATGTTAGCATCACATACAATCTACAATGATAGTCCTGAGACTGAACTATAAAGATTGTATCTTGAAGAAAGCACCTTCAGGATGGAGCGTGGGGGTGACCCATAGTTTGATACTGTACCAATGAGAATACTTCATGTTCTCATGTTTTTATCGATAGTTGATTAACATTTAAATTCTTGAATAAATTACATAGTGTTAAGGAAAATGATAACACTATACCTAAACTGATTGGCTTTCAGAGTAAATTATTGACCGAAACTACAAAATAATCTTTATTTTCATTAATAACGAGTTTTCAATGAAAATCCGCATTTTTGTTTTTTTTTTTTTGTTAAATTTTTTTTTATTTTTTAGTGAATCTGCAGTACAGTAACTAATTTGTCACTAAAAAAAGAATCTTCAAAATTTTTGGCGTGATAATGAGTTATTCGTTTATGGTTTTTTGATATATTATGCCATTGTCAGAACTGGAAAAAATGGGACCACACGGGAAGCACCAGCTTTCAAATAGATAAAGAATCGTCAAAATCGGTTCACCAAGTCGAAAGTTATGAGGTAACAAACAAACAATAAAAATACAGTCTAATTGCGAACCTCCTTTTTTTGTTTGAAGTCGGTTAATAAAGAGAATGTGGTGTTCGGAAGTAGGGTGCTTCTCTCCCACTGTATAAGCGTAAATCGAAAATCACAAGTTCGCATGAATATGATTTTGCTAATTACACTCAGACAAGCATTTTCTACTAGCTTTCGCAAAAATCACCTGCCGAGGAGTCGAATCCTTGGTGAGACTGTTTTTTTCGTTTTATTGCCTCGATTGACATTTCGCAATCGTCCGATTTAAAATTTCTACTTGAGGTAGATTTTCTATGCCCGTAAGATCAAAATACTCATGCTACTTGTTTTGCGTGGGATAAATAGCATAATAACGCACGTATTTTCATTGCCACACGCTTTTGAACCAATCAAATTCGCCAAATTATTGTCAAAATCTAAACTTATAGAAAGTGACTATATTGTAACTTATTTTACGTTCCAGTTTGCTCTATTACTCATGAGATTTTAAACTGGGATTAGATTAACTTATGCAACTTGAATCAATACCACACGCTTTCGAACCAGTCAAATTCGTCAAATTATTGTCAAAATCTTAAGTAATTACAAGCGACTATTCGCTCCGTGCGTGAGTTTCGTTTCCATGGTAACGATACACTACTTTAATTATAGAATTGTATGGATGCATATATAATTGTATGGATTGCATTTAAGACTTACATTTAAAATTTAATATAAATGTCTCACAAATTTAAATAAATAATTATGATAATTTACATTTGCAAAATAATATTTGTGCTATTTGATTTCTTATTTTCACAATTTTTAATGCATTAAGTTTAATTAATTCGTGTTTTTCAATAATTTTAATTTGACATTTCTATAACATCAACATGTAAAGAATTGCAAATTAGTCATAACAGCCCCCTTTAACTCCAAAATTTTTCACGGGAAGCGCTGGCATCGTTTTTATTGTCCCTACCATGACTACGCACACAACGTTCGCTCAATGTGTTCATGAGAAATTTTAAATTATGGTTACCGTTTACTTTCACATTTTAGAGGCTTAAATAAAGTTATGTACGATGTTTTTGTGGTAATTCATTATTAACATACTTACACAATCAGTGACGTAGCACGAGCGATTTAGTGATTTTTTAAGCAATAACGCATGCTTATGTTAATAATGCTTTTAACTCACTTGTTTCGTAAGTTATTATTGAATACTCGTTAGTGACTCTTATTTTAACTAAAAACCAATTAAATTGTATTGGAATATAGTCAATTTAGTTAATTGCAGTTCTTTCTAGTAAAAAATCCGAGAAAACTTATATATTTCTAATTTTCAGAACTTCATTAAAGAACGCTTTCTAATGTATTTGTTGGAAGTTGTTTTTAAAATAACGTTTTAAAACGAAGTAATGTTTTCTAATTTGCATTGAAACATGATTATCATAATACCATCGCCGTTCGCTATAACAACTGAACAAAATAGCAGTATTAAGACATAATATCATACTATGTTGGGTGAGTCAGTAACGATGTGCCTTTTAGAGACTATTTTACAAACATAGGCAATTTTCAAAACAATGTTAATCTGTTTTGATTTTTACTCAAACCAAACTGATGTGTTTTGTTTTAAAAATACAGTAAAAAAACACCATTTTTTAATATCAATAAATTATTTGATTAGGATCCAAATCACTATTTTAAACTTAAGTTTAGAAGGAATAATAACAATCCCTACTTAAAATAAAATACAAAGAGTTAAATTTATAGAGATATAAAGTGCATTAAAAACGAAAAACTTCTTATAATAAGAATTTGATTCGAAAAAAATAATTAATTTGATTGTAAAAAAGCGTGCGGTGATTTTTACAATATTTTTATAGAAAAACAAATCCTTAACGTTTATAATTTTCGCGCCCATGGGTCTTAATTATTTCAATTGGTAAGCCAATAATTTTTAATTTAGATTAGACATTTTCTTTATAAAAAATATTTTGTTCGAAGAAAGATTCTCGAAAAACGAAGAAAAGTTCTCTCCACTTCTTTTGATCTCACTTATCAACGTTCCATAACACTTGACGAGATTGTTTTACGCAGCTAAAGGATTTGCACAGTTTTCAATTTTTTTAATTATAAAGTAGTCATAATTTATTGAGTATATCAGAAAAGGTAGCCATGAATTGTGAAATTTACTATTTTAAATATTTAAAGAACTCTTTATTTTAAATTTTTACAGAAATCTTTAATTTGTGGTTCAAAATGATGATCACAGATGCAGAAGAGTTATGACCATCATTTTAAACCATAATATAAAGATTTCTGTAAAAATTTAAAATATTAAATGTCAGATTAAATTTATTTTAAAAAAATTTGTTTTTTTTTTAGTATCTACATCTTATAAATTTCTTAATTTATAGCTCATGTATTATTCTGATGTATCAGCTATATTGCTGTACAATTTCATTAAAAATCATTCGCTATTTTTTGCGTGAAAGAGTAACAAACAAACAAACAAACAAACAAACATACTTACTTTCACATTTATAATATATAGGGATGAACCCCAATTTTTCCGGTAATCGAATCACGCATGTAATGATGGAACAATTTCGCCAATTTTTGTTTTGTTTTGTTAATTATTGTCGGGAGAAGGATTGCGGAAGTTGAAGTTGAACGGAACATTTAAAAATTTAAGAAAAAATATTAAATGAAAAATTACATCTTTATGAATACTATCTATTTATTTGCGCTCCCACCATATTTATATAGAATTGTGAACAGGTATTTGAATATTATTAGGTATCATTACACATGTATTGTGAATAGGTATTTATTAGAGCTCTATCACCGAAGGCTTCAGTCAGGTCGCAAGCCTGTCCAAAAGATAGTAATAAAATTTATGTTTAGAGGGCGGGCTAAGCAGGAGGTGAACTTGCAGGTGAACGGACTTAGCAAAACGCGCTAGGCATGCCATGGCTTTTAACGAATTGTAGCTGCAGGTTAGTGAAGATTAATAAGCGCTGATCAATAGTTACAATTAAATAAATTGTAGGTGAAATGAAGTTCACCGTGTCATCTAGCATTTGCAATGTCGATAAATAAAACGCAAGGCCAACCACTTAGTATTTGTGGCATTAATCTTAAAAATTCATGTTTCTCACATGGCCAATTGTATGTCACCTGTTCCCGTGTTGGCATACCAATGAACCTATTCATATAAGTACCAGAAAATAAAACGAAGACCGTTGTGTATCGTAGAGCATTTCAATAATAAACACTTTGAATAATATTTTTTTAAATAAATTATACCAATTTGAATTCAATATTCATAGTTAAGACAAGTCAACGTCTGTCGAGTCAGCTAGTAAAGATATAAAAACCGCTGTTTTATTAAAGTTTTCTAATAAGTTTAAAATAACAATCCTAATAAAATAATTAATTTTATGGAAAAAGCGTGAAATGTTTTTCCAATATTTTTATAGAAAAACGCATCTTTGCTATAAAAAACATTAAATAACTATCATAATTTTCTCGACAATGGATCTTATATATTCGAATGGAAGCCAATAAATTCTTTTTATATCCTTGTGTACGATTCCAAATTTCATGAACAATGTCACTACATAGTATAAAACAAAGTCGCTTTCTCTGTCCCTATGTCCCTATGTCCCTTTGTATGCTTAAATCTTTGAAACTACGTAACGGATTTTGATGCGGTTTTTTTAATAGATAGAGTGATTCAAGAGGAAGGTTTATATGTATAATAACATCCATTAAATAGTGGACAAGTACTGCTATTTTTGAGGTTAATAGTGAAAAATGTAAAAAGTAAATAAATAAGTAAAAATGTAGTGTATGAATTTAGATATTCCAAGATAGCAGGAAATCTTCATGGTATAGGGAAAGGGGGATTGTTTTACTCCAAATTTAACGCGTGCGGGCCACGGGCAGTAATGAATAAATCAAAACTACTGGATCGATTTTAATCACATAGGCTATATATTTTATACCCGTGCGAAGCCAGAGCGGGCCGCTATGTTTTTATATACAACGTTCACAGTTTTTCTGTAGTGTATTTAGTATCAGCATTGCACCCGTGCGAAGCGGGGGCGGGTCGCTAGTTAAAATTATATGGTTTTGTTTCAAATTGGCCCCACTATATTATTTAATAAGATTTAAGAAAGATAACAATCTTTTAAAGTGACTCATTGTTATTTTTTAACACATCCTGTATAGTAGATATTTGAATCCCGATCTTTTTAAATTACAAATATAAAACAAAGTAAAAAATCTTTTTTTTAAATCATTCAAGGTGTTACGTATTAGTAGCAGATTTCTTCATTGGATATTATACCAGAATGCTTTTGCTATATTGGCGAACAATGTGATTTTATTCGCGTCGACTTTTTGAATTAATGAATAAATATATGTAAAAATATTTTGTTCGAAATGGTATGAGATTTTATTTATTCTACAATCTAAATAAAAACTTTTTCTTTTAAATATAATAAAGATTGTTTTCTTGCATCTATAATGCAAAGTATTCGCATTGCGCTAAAAACTAATATTGTTTCTTATTTTAGAAATTGCAAATTCTTATCATTATCATATTACGTCATTTTAACTTCCATTGATGCAATAATGGAAGAGAAATAATCATGTTCTTATTTTTCTTAAAAAATATATAAGTAGTAATAAGTTAATATACTCATATCTGTCAAATAGAAGGTAGACAGAAAAACATAGACATCGGAAAGTTAATCATGTATGTAGATGATATCACAATGTTGATACAAGAAGAAAGAAGTTCAAAGGTTAGCTACTGATGTCGTCATAAAGTTTGAATGGTGGTGTCATAAAAATCAACTAATTTAAGTCAATCTAAAACATTAAATATAAGCATTGGTGACTATGACAACAAGAGTGATAAAACAAAATTCCTAGGCATAGAAATAGACAGTAAACTACGATTTATGGAACAAACTGATTCAGCAAGTTTTGTATTCAGCTAAGAACTCTCAAGCAGTATTTAGGAATAGACCAGTTTCTAATGTTTTATTATGGCATGTTTTCTCGATCTTTAAAAATGGCATATTAATGTGGGGGCGAAGTGCTGATTCTAAACGAATTCTTGTCAACCAGTAAAAAATTATACGATGTATATTTGGAATAGAGTCACATGATTTGTGTAAAAGCAACTTCCAAAAATACGAAATTTTGACTTTTCCTAGTATTTATATTTACGAACTGTTAATCTATATGAATCGAAAATAATATTTTTCAACTCAGAGAGTACAATACTACAATACAAGATTTTTAGCTTTCTTTATTTCTACACTGAACCAGTTTCTATGAAAAGTGTACACAGGATACAGAGTACTTCAAAAGTTACCCAGTGACATTGGGATGGAACAGAAATTTTTTCAATTTAAACTAAAATTAAAAAAGGTATTTAGTAAAGTTAGCTATTTATGATCTCAATGAAATAATCGAAATCTAATTTATGTATGACTTACAAATAAATTATTATTATTATTATCAGATGAATTCTTAGATTTTATTGATTAAAAACTTGAAACGAAAACTCTTGTATAGCATTATTTTAAATTTAATTAGCGAATTTCGTCCCACGGAAATGAAGATATTGCATTTGTGCCTATGGAATTTGGCAAAAATTTCAAAATTTCTTCAAATATCCATGGATCACATCTGATGAACGTCAAAAATGACTATCGTTATTATGTATATACAGGTGAGTCATTAGGAATGTACCCAGCTCCAGGAGTGTCTTATACACTACACATGAAAATAATTTAAAAAAACCCAAATGTTATAATTTGATTTTAATTTGTTTTCAAGTTATAGCGTTATTAATTTAGGAAAAAAATTTTGATGCGTAAAGAACCCGTCAAGCAGAGAGGCTACGAGATTCGTTGAAATAACTTAGGAACAAAATGTATTGCATAAAATTTTCAAAAGTACAAAAGGTACATTGACTCCTCCCACCGAAAAAAATAAAATAAAATTGTATAACAATATTTGGAGTCCCCTCCTGGAGTTCGGTGCATTTTTCACAATGCATATGCATAATAAATAGTCGTATAATATATTATTAGTAAGTAACCCTGATTGGCTGTAGGAAATCGATTTTGGAAAATAAAATAAATATTAGCCCACCTTCGCAATTAAATTTTTTTATTTTTAAATTTTCATATACAATTGCTTTCATATCATCAAAAAACTAAATATCTTCTTATTAAGTACCATTCTACTATTGAAAATCGCATCGAAGTACAAACTTTCGATTTTCCTCTTATTTATCAATCACTTTCCCTTACATGCATAAGAACAAAACGGAAAATCTCCAATTTTTGAATTTGGTTATCTCTAATTTTTACTTTTAAATAAATAAAATAACCTTTTATTAACGAATTTTTTTAACCAAAAAGCTTTATATAACGTTCCCATCAATATATGACCCTCAGTCCCATGGAATGTGATTGATGTCGTGGTAGGTTCCGACACGATTTTTTCGTAATACAATCGTTGTTTGATGGAAAGTTATGTAAACACTGCTGCTCGTCATTATTGCCAAAGATTCAAGTTTCAATGCCTATCCTTATCAGTTGCAGAAAACAAGTTTTAGACCAACCTAACCTCAACATAACAAAACTCAGTTTAAAGAATTACTTGATTTAACGAATATTTACGTTCCCTTTCAATTTGTTATATCGAGGTTGTACTGTAGTTTTAAATCGTATTATTTTTAAAACAGCTTGGTAACATATGTCTGTATAATTTTCCTTTCAGTAATACAGGTGGAGTTAGTCTTAAACGTTTAAATATACACCGATATGAAGTACTTTCATTCGTACGAAATACGTTGATAGCATCACAGCCAATTTCCAACCAAAGTGCCGCTAAAATTTGATTTCATTAACAAATCATAAATTTTGCGGGTCCTATGAAATGAAACCCCTACTTTCGTGAACTACGAGAAAAAAATTGTTAGTCAGAGCATAATTTAGTCACAAAAGAAATTCTAGAATTCTATAAATCATAAAACGATTAAATAAATAGAAACGTTGTAGAATTTACTGATTGAACCGTCTATTTTCACATTAAAGTTTATTAACCGTGTACGAGAAATTTTTCATGGAAGTAAGAAAATTTAAAATGAGTATTCCGTTTTGGTAATATACTTTAAAAAAAGTTTAATCCTTTATTTTATGTTTTTGAACCCTTAGTAAGCACGTAGATATGACACTGGTTCAAGTTATTTTATCAAAATTGCACAAAACATTTCACATAGAACAATTTTTAATCCTTAATGAATTTATTTCACAAAAAGGTTATTAAAAGTCATTTAATTAACACAATTATTGTTCATAACAAAGGTTTATACTTGAATTAAAAACTATTGTTCTAATTATGTAACAAATATTATACATAACCTAGATAACCTATACATTTCTCTACATATTCTACGTTATCTTAGTAAATTTTACCATAATTTTATGTTCTATGAAAATTACAATACAATAATTATTTTACTGCCAAGCATTGCTAATAGAGAATCAATGTTAAGATATTTTTAACGACATGAGTATACAAATTTTTTTCACGAAAAATTCCAAATTGGTACACTGAAAAAAAAAATTCTTAATACCAACCGATATGAGGTTGTCTCAATCTTATCGCGAGATCTAATATGACGAATGGTCCCACGAATGTGATACAACTACCGTACGAGGTGAGTGGTAAAGTTGACACAAACGCATGAGTTGTTTGTATGAAATTAATATACTGTTTAAAAAATTTCAAATATTGTTGTTTTGAAATGCAACATAGTTTCAAGCAATCTTTTTTTGACTGGTTCTACCACTTATAAATATTATAACAAAATACTCATGTGATAGTCACAACTACATGAGCAGGTTAAAAAACTAAAAGTTTTATACTTCCTAATAGATTTATTTAAAAAAAAAAAAGATATCTTGGAGTCGGATTTGAAGCAGCGACATAGCGATTCATATTGATTTTAGTGTCCTTAGTCTACACAGCTTAATCAACTGCCCTATCGATGTTTGTTGCATATACACCAAAAAATGACATATATTATAAAAAAGATCGATGAGTTTTTTTTCAAACTTTCTGTAAGTAAGTAACAACAATATTCATGTAGTTGGTTCAATCACATATGGACTAGACATGATAGATATGCGATCATCATAACCAAATCCTGTTTTTATAGAAAACGCAAAAAAATTTTCTTTTAATTCATCGTTTCGCTTTATTTACACGATTATTTATTCCAACTAAGTTCAATTATATTTTCCATCAATAAAATGCATGACTTTAAACTAAAATCAATCTCTTTCATAGAAGTAGTGATTTTGTATCAATCAATTCATATTACAAATTTAATTCGATTCTATTGTAAATAAAAATATTTAGCTGTACTTGTTCCAATCGTTTGAAAGTATTTTTACTTTATTACAATATGAAAAGGCCAACTTCGGGATGAGGTGATCATTATTTTAATTTTTTTTGTCAGAGTACATATAAAATGCTTTGTCTTGAATAATTGACTGACAGATGGACGCTCAGCCTAAACCCCTGACCATAGACACCTGAAACTTGGATGGTGTGTTCTTTGTATGACGTAGACATTCGATAAGAAAGGAAATTTTACCCCTCGATAAGAAAGGAAATTCTAACATTTTTTAACATAATTGATGGGAGACGTATTTTATTGAAACTCATCGCCTAACGGGGTTAAAAATGTGTAGAAAGTTATTTTGTGGTGATTTGGATCGAGGTTGATATTCGTTATTTTTGAATTAAATACTTAACCGATTTTAAAAATTATTTCGCCTGTTGAGAGTTACATTATCAGCGAGTATTATGGGTCCACTTTTATCATCAAAAAATTTAGATTCCTCACCAAATATTAAAATTCACAAAATTGTGAACTAAAGGGAGAACAACTCAGGATAAGGGAAGTGAGTGCTTAAACACGGTAATCTTTGTTCATGCTTTTATTAGCTTCATGCCTATCTTAGTATGTAACGGAAACTTTGAACATTATTTTGACTCCCATCAAATCATTGGATTAACTCGAAGTTTGGCATACTTATTAAGAGCCGATAACAATACTATAATTTAATAAGATTATTTGATTTTCCTGATCAGCATTTTCAAGAATAACGATTTCCATATCTGAAAAAAATACATTTATTTGCGCTCCCACCATATTAATACTGAAATATTGATAAATAAATAATAGCCTAAAATAGCTAAACTAGAAGGTATAAAACATTTTATCGTAAAAAAGCGTGGGGTGCTGTTTATGATATTTCATGATGACTTTACTATTACCAATATCTGTCTATAAAATATTTACAATAATTGAAATGTAGCACCCCACGTTTTTTTACGATAAAATGATTTTTTCGGATTTAAAGAAATTACTTTCTACCTTTTAGTTCAACTTGTTACAAAAGCGCATTTTTTTTTAAAATTACTATTTTTAAAGGCAAAGCGGGCGGTTCTCTGCTAGTTTAAGTATATAATTCTTTATTTTTGCTCTTACTATTGGATAGACACAATTCACGATGTCATCACTCTATTTGTAGTCTTTAGTAGAACTGAAAATAATTAAAATTGGCATGCTAAATAAAAATCGTTGTCGGACTTCTAAATTTGTGGCATTTTTTTGATTTGTACCTAGATGCTGAAAAAATAATTTCCATATTTATAATTTAATCACATACATACAACGTTAAGGTGAATTCATTTAGAATATTTTATTTAACAAATTTCATAGTGCTATATGAACAAAAACAAGTTGTTTGACAATATTGCCAACATTATTATGGATATTAAACACGTAATATATTGTCTACTTTATGCATGTACAAATGAATCTGTTTTCATATTGCAATTTTCCATGAAGATTTTCAAATCAAATAGCTAATTTAAAAGTATATATTTTTAAATGCCAATATATTAGTGATCAGTTTTTCATCTTATATCTAATAACCTATGAGAACTGAGAAATTCAAATTACAATTGCACGTGAAATTTTAATGAATTTTTTTCCTGCTGGAAATAATTTTTAAATTTGTTAAAATATATTCAACATGCAACAAAAATTTCAGACTATTATATGTAAAAAGCCCAAAATTCTTCTGTAATCAAAAAATATTTCTTTCTATTAGTAGTCATATTTGGAAATATACTTTTTAACCATAGAATAATTCATCGTTTACTATATTTGTGTGTCGCCCTGTTAGCTCAGTTGGTTAAGGCGTAACCAATTCAGTTCGGGGTATGGTAAGGGTAGCAATGGGCTCTATATCCTACATGTTTCCTTCTTGTACAGCCATGATAACCTAACCTAGCCTAACCTATATTTGTACCATGTTAGGACCTACAACTATACGATACGGGTTCTCGAAGAAATTAATAAGTTGCCAACCTGCTTTGTTCAAATCTTTAATTTTTAACTTCCCATTATAAGAAGATATTGTAATTGGTCTGATTTTTGAAATCGAAATTTTCAACATATCTATACGTTCCATGGTCAGGACAAGGCACGGTACGTAAGTACGTTCGTGGTAACTTATTTTCGTCATCGATATCGCAGGAACAAAAAATGATATCGACTTCTTTGAGGAATCGAACAAATCGTATTAACGGCAATATGACCCGAAAATAATTTCATAATAATCGGTCAAGTTGTTTCGATTCGTTCGAGTTTTAACTTTTTTTAATAATATTAAAAGCTATTTATTACGCAGGGATCCGACTCAGTGGCCGAGCTGGGAAAGGCGCAATCGTCTTTAACCGTTTGACGACTGACTGGGAGGTTGCGGGTTCGGTAACAGGTAACGGCAGTCTGACCCATTATAATGAATGGGGCGAATTGATCACAATGTCGTTGCCTGGATAAGAACGAAGTAACCAACTCCACCAAACACCAAATTTAATTGTATAGTCTTATGTATTTTGCTACCTATAGCTGATGTAGGACCCTTGCTTGTTTGAATAATTTATATTTTCGTTAGTAAAATAGTTTTTAAACAAACTTCAAAAACCCGACACCGGTAAAAACTAACTGGTTTGCAAATTTGAGTATACAAATAAAGCCTCCTACTACTCGGCTTGTTATGCGAAGTCGAATTTTTCTGAGGTGATTTAAAAAAATCTTTCATAACATATTGAATACTGATGTTGAATATTTTGTGTAAAATTTCATCTTCTTTTCATTTATACCTAATATCATAAGATATATCTCAATTTATAAAATATCAAACCAATGTGACGACCCCTAAATTTTCGGCATAAATTATGTCACTTTTGATACTTCAATGTAAGTTCCATGTCACTTTTGATGCTTCAATGAGCCTTTATTTACTTATATCTGTCCACCAGTGTGGTCTCCACGATGAAACAATATAGGACGTGCTATATTTTATATCGGTATGTAAGCATTTAATAACTTTTACAGTTTACCGAATAATAGGCGTCTTAAGTTCCAAAAGTAACAGATATTTAAAGTTCCAGTTTTTGTTTTTTCGGTCAAGTAACACAACTGATTTTTGAAATAAAATTTTTACTGATTTATTTGAAAATTAAATGTATTTGGCTTGTGCATTAAAGTGAATAAACACGCTGTATATTTAGCATGAACGTAATTATCTTTTTAAACAAATTTTAGTCTAGTTAGATGGTAGTTAGAATCCAACATAACAAAACTCTAACCACTGCAAACGACCTGTCTATATATTAAATTCAATTAAAACTATTGCTTTAAAGATTGCATCATAATAATAAACCTCAGTTCTGTTACAATGTATTGTATAGTGTGTACCTAGTGTCAACCAAATCATTTCACAAACTCCAATTCTATTAACATATTGCCCAAAAATGATTCGCTTCCGAGATACACGGTGTTGAAGTATCTAAAAAAAACATCATTTAAACAAGTGAAAACTAACAATTGACTGAGTCCACGAAAATATCATGTATAAACAGTGTTGATTACAGTGTTGATAGTCACTCTTAGATAGCCACAGTAGTGTATACATAACACGAGAGTGGTGCAACACACATAACTGCTATTCCCATATAATACATACTGTATAATGATCTAAACTAATTAAGGCCATCGCGGGTAAACAGTGATGTTTAAGAAAAAATGTTTCAAACAAAATTTGATTATTTTTTTATAAGAAATATTTTTTGCATTTAACTTTCGATCTACCTCTAACTTTAAAAATTTCAACTTGATATATCTTTTTGTTTTTGAGATATCGTGCTTACGAACAAATAGACGAACAGACAACCGTAAATGGATTAATTAGCAGATTTTATGAACACCTAGCTGATTTTATGGGACTAAACTTAGTATACCTTCATATATTTCATATATTGTTAGGCCCTGGATGACGTCATCCTTAAAATCACGGTTCTAACACACTCAATCAATCAAATTATTATTATTATATAATACTTTATTAAATACAACCTAATTTTAGTATTTGAAATATTGACATGATTTTGATTATTTAGCTGGTCAGCAAAATTAATATTTAATATTTTAATTTTGCGTCACAATATTTAATATTTTGACCTAAAAGTTTTATATTTAAAGGGAAGCTAAGTATTCAGAATTAATACAGTTAATTATACAAACGTTAACTTGAACATACAGTAATTTTACAAACACATTAAGATTGAAACAGTTATTATTCGACATTCGAATTTTGATCAATTAATAATCATTCATTAATATGCGAGCGCAGCGGGGTCTACTGCCAAACGCTTTAGCCAGACCAAAGGCTGAAGCTTGTCTGGAAGGTAAGAGTAAAATTTGAGTTTATGGGATGGAATTAACAAAGGGTGAGCTAGCAGGGGGAGGGGGCTTAACGGGCTTAGATAGTAGTAAAATTTGGGTTTAGCGGACAGTCTTAGCAGAAGATGGGCTAGCTGGTTGAGCTTAAAGGGCTTAGATAGAAGTAAAATTGGGGTCTAGCTGCTAGGCAGGGGATGTGCTAGCGGGTGGACTAAACCAGCAGGCAAACACAATATATGTATTAATAAATTGGAGTTATGTTTCCACAGGATACAGTCTGTCGGATTCAACAAAAAAAACGGATTCAACCATGAGTACTTTTTGGTTTCATATTTGAAAATGATAGAAAATTGACTAATCGAACTAATCGAATGAATTTAGTCAAATGGGTGAATGACCGACTAGCTGTCGTAGAGAAAATTACCAAAACCGACTCGCATTCAAATTTTTAAATGCCTCAAATTTTTCATCATATTTTTGTAACTAGATTTTTGTTCTGCATGCCACAGTCATTTACTTTTATAGATAGATATATAAAATCTAGATACGCCATATTGAAACATATCACTTTCCGCATACCTTTCCAAAGAGGGGAGGTTTTCGACTTTCATTATTTAGTTTTTGCTATTTTTATCAAAGTATTTGTGAATGTCTATAATACCGTTGTAAGTTTGAAAGGATCTGGAAATAATATCGCTGTTTACCAGAATAGGCAAAAATGCAAGGTTTGGACGTGTCATATCATTACTCCGACGACGACAATTGCTTTGCGTTTGATTGGCATGTATGTATTTATAATTATCTGTTCCCTCATAATTTCTAAACTACTTTTTATAATTTGACAAATGAGATACCGTTAAAAGCGTCCTAATCGTTCGCTGGTTATATGCTATGTCGCGTCACATTTAATTGAATATGACTTCCTCTAAAGAACATAAAATCATGAACTCAAAATAATTTTTTTTTTAATGATTTGAATGATGTGTTAGGTATCTAATGAAAGGTCGTATTTAGCATGAAATTATACCCCTAAATTAGTTTAAATACAATTCAAAAATTAAAATCCCGTCGACTAAAAAATCACATTCTTAGAAGTTGAAAACATGAAAATATTTTCATTTGAAAAGTTAAGGATAAATAAAATCATTATTATAGTCGGGGAACTTCTTTTCCATGTTCAGGAAACATTTTTTATCGCAGAGGTCCCCCGACTTTAATAACGATTTTACTTCAAATGACAATGTTTTCTTGTTTAGGTTTTAGTTTTCGAACTTTATTTTATTATAGCGTGATTTTGTAATCGTCAAAAATTTATTTTTTTGAACTTTTTTGTATTGTACAATTCGCCGACTTGAGGGTATTAATTTTTTATGAAATTCAGGCAGGACAAATGACAGAGCCAACACAATCTTAGTTCATCATTGAGGCAGATAACAAGCATTTATTAACTTTGACATTAAATTGTAATTAAATGATTTGACTATACCAAGTTCAAACAACATTTACATCCCAAAAAAGAAATATTTGATTATACTTGCAAAGTATACTATACCATGTGTGTTTGTACCATCTAGGCATATACATATCTGTAGTATGACAGAATACATCCGTTTAGCATGCAGAGAGTGGGAGTTTTGTTGCATACTTACTAGTTATCTGTAACTAAAAACTCCCACTCTCCAAGCGTCTTCCAACTAATGTTCAATACATGTATATCATACCTCTCGCTTAGATGCATTACTAAACGGATGTATTCTGTCATACTACAGATATGTATATGCCTAGATGGTACAAACACACATGGTATATTGACTCGCTGTAAACATTTACATGCAATATGCTACGACAAGTCTCGAAAGTTACTAAACAATTGTATTATACGATACAACAATGTTCGTTTATACGTTAGATTACAGTACAGTGGCAACGATCACCTTACGAGGTGTCTAGCACGAACAAGTATTTAGATGTCGTAGTTTAAGTAATAAACCAGAGCGGTTAATACATATAGTATGTGTTGTGTAATGAACGTGCTACAAATAATATACGGTATACTGTTATTATTAGTGTGTAAAACGATCAAAGTAAACGACCTGGTTTTGAATGCACCAAACATCATCAGTCCTTTGGAAAATACTATGGATTATATCATCGTACAAAACGTAATTACTATTTAGTAGTGAAGATTCACCTTTGAAGACTATTTAAGTACCAATATATGCTATATTCTAGAAAAATTATCGACTAGTAGGAATGGTTTGAAACAGAAATATAATAATATTTGTCTTTAACTAATAAAATGGCTACGGCAACCCAGCGGTATTGAAACAATACTTTCCTTTATTGAATAATGATTTAGATTTACTTCTGAATTCTGAAAACGAATGGTTTCAACAATGCTTGTAAAATTTATTCATTAATATAAATATATTTCAAAAAAACTTTTAACAAAAAGAAAACCCACTTCAAAAGAAAAAGTTTTCCAAAACAAATTAATATGCGCTAAAAAGTAAAAACATTACGATAATATAATGTAGTTAAAGTAATTGGTATTTTTGGAGTAGGTGTCAGCCAAGGAAAGAACTCTGACAGTTTGCTACATTAACTTGACTGATACCGATTCCAAAAATAACAATAATTTTAACTACATTATATCATCGTTATTTTTCTACTTTTTAGTGCATATTAATTTGTTTTGGAAAAGTTTTGTTTATTTTGTGATTTTTAGTGAATCTGAAGTACACTAACTAATTTGTCATTAAGAAAAGAATCATCGAAATCGGTTGGCGTGATATTGAGTTATTCCTCCTCTTGTCGTGCAAACTTAATGTAAATGGAAGACTTTTATGGTTTTCTCATGGGAACCGTTGTCAGAACTGGACCAAAATGAAATGGGACCACATGGGAAGCACCGGCTTTCAAATAGATCAGAAAGAATCATCAAAATCGGTTCACCCAGGCGAAAGTCTGAGGTAACACACATAAAAAAAAATACAGTCGAATTGATAGCCTCCTCCTTTTTTGTTTGAAGTTGGTTAAAAATTTCATGATTATATTATAAAGGTTGCATTATTCTGGATGGGTTAGCGTGTAAAAATAATTTTGTAATTGCTATACCCTCGCATGATTAAACTTTTAATGATTATTTGTTCAGAATTGTTTTACAGTTTTCCGAAATTCGCCACTGTTATTTATATTAGAGAAGCTACAGTGCTAAGTTTTCCAATAATCCTGTTTTTTACATTTTACTAAAGCCATTTATAATTTGAATTCAAAATATATTTTAATTGCTCTTTACTGTAATCAGTTTTTCTTACATGTTTTAATGCAACTGTGACAGTTTTTTAAGCTCCTTACATTCTTCCTCAAACCATTTCTTGTTAAATTACACTTTTTGGGGTTCTATTAGCAATCTGGTTTTTTTTCTTTTATATTGAATATTATCATCTTCAGAGGCGCATTCAAACTCTGTTAAATGCATTCAAAACTGGTTTATTAATAGTTTTGTTTTTATCTTTTCTGGGCGTTTTTCCAGTATTATTAAAATATTTAAAAAACAATAGATAAGGGTCAAAGGATCGGAGACTATTATTGTATCCACTACAGTCATATTACCTTACGCTCAAGTAAGGTCTATGAAAATGGATCCTTGTGCGTAATTGCATTTTCTTGTTTTGTTTTTATCTTTTCTGGGCGTTTTTCCAGTATTATTAAAATATTTAAAAAACAATAGATAAGGGTCAAAGGATCGGAGACTATTATTGTATCCACTACAGTCATATTACCTTACGCTCAAGTAAGGTCTATGACAATGGATCCTTGTGCGTAATTGCATTTTCTTGTTTTGTTTTTATCTTTTCTGGGCGTTTTTCCAGTATTATTAAAATATTTAAAAAACAATAGATAAGGGTCAAAGGATCGGAGACTATTATTGTATCCACTACAGTCATATTACCTTACGCTCAAGTAAGGTCTATGACAATGGATCCTTGTGCATAATTGCATTTTCTTGAAAAGATGCAAAGCAGGATAAAAGTTTCTTTTGATAATGCGTCCAGATAATATTGTGATATTTTAGGATCGCTGTTTTTTAAGGTCTGGTTAAATAGGTGGATTCTTATTTGCATATTTTTTTGACCCGATTATCACATCTCCATCATATATGTAGATGTGGAAATTGATTTTCTGCCTGTAGACAGGGATAAATAAGGAATACATGCTTTAAGCACGGAGTTTTCCAAATTAAATACTGCATTTGAATAAAATATACCGACATAGTCAATGAACTAAAGAAAATTCTTAAAAAGCCCGATTATCACATTTAGACATATAATTAATTACATACACTTCTGCTTTTTCACTTCTCGAAAAAATCCACATTGACGAGAAAGACTTGAGAATTATAAAATCTTGTAATTGGATTCAAACGAAATCATAACAATAAAGGAAGGAGTGATACAAGGATGTATTCTTTCATCTGAATTATATAACTTATACGCAGAACTGGTATTTGAAAATTTCCAGGATATTAAGAGGGTTAACGTGGATGGAAAAAATGTCAATAAGTTAAGATATGCAGATGATACTGTGTTGATAATTGACAGTGAATACAGTTGACAAGCTTTAATAAACAAACTAACCTCAAAGTAAATCTAAAGACGGGCTGTGTAAAGTTAGAGCAAGTGAGTCAATACATAAATCTTGACGCGACCATTACTTCATATTACTTTCTGTCGAAAGTAATATTTAATAAATATAAACAAACATTAAAAACCAAAGTATAAGTAATAAAACTAAAATTCATATTTTAAAATGCTACGTTTGTTCGGTTTTATTATATGCATGCGAAAGATGGACAGTGGTTCCTGCGTCGCTCCCGCCGGATATCACGGACCCAACGAACAACAACTGAACTTATTCTACGAAAAGCGGGTGTAGGCCGTGAACCAATAAAGACTTTAAGATTTCGTCAGCTTTATCGACTGTTAAGGCTCTGAAGCTCTTACAACAAGGCACGAAAAATTAGGTGGCATTATCAACATACATAATAAAAATAAACGTTTATATTTGTAGATGGTTATTTGCGGTAGAAGGAAAAATATTGATCACTTTATGGCAATGTTATACACAGTTTCAAGAAAAATTTGACAATTTATGTTACAATCTGTTTCAAAAATCATATTGCTAATTTTCAGGATAATAATTCTTGGGCGGATTTTGTTATTTTTATCCATTGTTCATAATTCTTTATTAAACTTTCTATCCTCCATGCACTATTGAATAGATTTAAGATTAGTTACATATTTGAGCCTCAGACCGCGTACCACAAAATAAATGCTGGTCCTCGAGATATTAGCTCACTTTTGAGCGTACTTTTGAAAATCACATAAAGAAGGACTATGAAACCTCGGATTAGTAAATCGTATGGACCAATTTCACTTTTTTAAGAGCACAGAAGGATTATTGTGTGTACCCTGTCGTACTTTGTTGCTTTTGAAATCAGAAAATTATTTTACTATAAAACGAGCATATAAGGTCTTGTATGAAATCAAATTGGCAACTTTACCGCTGCTGTGGATGCATTCTGTTCCATGTGTCCAGAAATTAATAAGAGTTAATTTTACCGCAAGAGATCCGCTATATTTTATTTTTAATGGGCTGTATTTTATTTTTTTTTTTAAATTAGGGTTTTGCACCAAAACTGATCTTAACCGACACTTAACCAATTTTAAAAATTATTTCATCTATAGAATACTACATTATTAACAAGTAACAAAAGGGGAGTTAAGTGAAGTTCAGGATTGGATTTTTTTCCGTAAAACAATGAAAATGGATTTAAACTTTTGGTGCGGAAAATTTACTTTTTTTTTTGAAAATTGAATACAGCCAATTTTATTTGCTGTAATGTAGCATTCTTTAGGTGAATGAATTTTCAAAATCGATTAAGTAGTGAGCTCAAAAAGGACAGTTTGTTTTTCATACATTCCCTACTTCACTTCTTTAGGGGATGAACTTCGAAAAATATTTTCTTAATTGACACCTACAGTATAAAATTAATATCCAGAATATTTTCCCCCTTTGAAATGTTTCTTAAAAATAGAAGCATTTAAAAAAAAATCATCAAAACGGAAGCTGCTATTGAGGACTTTCTAAGAATGGCTATTTAATGTATTCCTTGATGCGAATAATAATTCAGATGTTACAGCCAGGATTGAAATTTCAAAAGTATGCCAAATATTTCAAAACTTTCATCACATTTCTATCTAAAACTATGTCAAAAACTTTCAATACAAATTTATTAATCTTTAATAACTGCATGAAAGTTAATGGAAATATTAAAATGGGGTCAAAGTTTGTATGATCACATTTATAACAAGAAAAAAGTTATTTTAAGGGTTTAAAATACAAATTTTATATAAAACTTTATCCTATACGTATTGTCACTTCTATCCAAGGTAATAATCATAAGGGGTATTATTCGTTATATAGCAGAGATTATATCATAAATTAAATAGATTTTCATATTTCTCATATAATACTATTTTATTATACCGTTTCTATTAAAATTATTATTATAGTGAAAGTAGATAATAATTTCAGTGAATTCTAGTATCACCATCAACATTTAACAAACAATTTAAGCACTTAATACAGGTTATATAGAAGCTAGTTACTCTTGTGCATAATGCACTAAATTACAGGAGTTATTTTTTTATTTAAATACGTTCAGTATCACGCATTGAATGTAAATGCACAAAAACCTTAAAATAGGCGACATTCCTCCATTTTAAGGAAAACAGTTTTAGGCTATATCTCCTTAACCGTGCACTTTAGAGTTAGACCAAAAATAGTAATAACCTTTATTGTAAATAATTAAATTACCTACCTTTTTTGTAGAGCAATTTTTTTTTTTTCAATAACCGTTTATGACTTATACGACTATGACAGTTTACTCATTGACTATTTGACCGATATCTCTTCTAATATTTGTTTAAACAATAAAATGCTAAGAACTGGACTTTTAAATTTACAATTTTTCTAAAATTTTTCAATGACACACTACAGCTACAAACATTTGAAATTTTTTCTTGTACTAATTTACAGGAGTTATTATTTTCTAAAATTAGGTTTATCATCACATACTTAATGTAAATGCACAAAATCCTTACAAATTTGGAGAGCGGAAGTCTCACCATTTTGAGAAAAATCTGTAACGGCATATAACCCCGTAACCGTGCATTTTAAACCAAAAATGGAAATAACTTTCTTTGTAGATAGTTAAATTTCGTATCCTTTTAGTTAAAAAAGTTTTCAAGGGCCGCTTGCTGCCTTTGCAAATCAGAAATCAAACTATTTATTGCTAATTATAGCACTTGCATTATCATTTTTTCATATATTTATTGAATTTTTATCATTACACAATGGATACGTCTTTTTTATTAATATTGCACCCGGTGGCTGCAACATTAAACGCGTTATAACTTCATAAATATTGATTTTCGAACGAAAAGTTTAGAGTAAAACCTTTAGAAAATTTTTAGATTTAAAAGTTAATTTATTAGCATTTTAAAACAAATATTAGAACAGATGTCGGTCAAATAATCAATAAGTAAATCGTCATAGTCGCATAAGTTATAAGAGTTAGTGATACAAAAAAAAAAAAATATTTAACAAAAAAGGCAGAAAATTTAATTATCTACAATAAGGGTCATTACTATTTATGTTCTAAAGTACACGGTTATGGAGATATAATCCAAAACGGTTTTCTTTAAAATAGAGGCACTTCCCCCGCCTATTTTTGTAAGGATTTTGTGCATTTACATTCAGTACGTGATACTGAACCTATTCAAATAAAAAAATAACTTCTGTAATTTAATGCAGAAAAAAATTCTCTGTAGTCTGAAGTAAGTTATGTTTTTCTTAAACAACACTTGATCATCGATTTAATGCATGTATGTACACATACACTAGTGATTATATAACTTGTACTAATAAGTTGATAAAGTGTAATATTTTGAATGTAATATTTAGAGGTATTATTATCATATACACAGTAATAATACACATAAATGTTAAAAAGGAAATATAATAACCATATCTCTTTTTAACACATTAATAAATATTTTCTAGTATGCATACAATAATTACGGATTGTACAAATTTTTTATTGTTGTGTATTTCTCTATAAACTTGAAAGATGAATGTCCTATCAAAACGTAGTATTAAGAAATTTGCAAATGAAAGCCCAAATTCTTGTTTAGTTTTTTAAACAGCATTTACTTGATGAACTAGAATCCAAACGCAAAACTTTATTGAGAAGTTTTTGGAAAGATTTATCTCTTCGCAATTGTTTGTCGATGTAAAACTATTTAAGTTTACAGTCGCATTTTATTTTATTGTTTATTATGGAATTAACATTATGACAATTTGATGTGCAATGGCCAAACCTATGCCAATCGTGACATAGCTTTAGATCCTGTTATTTAAGATCATTTAATTTCTTACCTGGCCAATCGGGGGATTACTCATAATGATTTCCTTTTGATATTATCTAAAACATCAGATGTTTTGAAGATTATTTCATTCTTCAAGCAACATTTCTTCTATTTCTTGTTAAAAGGTATGATAAAAAATACCACAACGCATAAATTTGATTTACTCCAAAATAAACAAATAATAAAAGTTTATACATTCTTCTAAACATTAAAGAACAGTTTTCCCAGTTTAGTGTAGTAAATCATGAAAACTAACGGTCTTCTGATGATATTGTGTATAAGAATATAATAACGAGTTGTCTATTAGAAGTGTCCGAACTTTTAGCTTCAATTGAATATGTGGCGCATAAAATATGATTTAAACAATTTTTTGCTTTAAATTCAGAAGCTTACTTTGATAAAAGATAAGCTAAAGGGCTGATTTTTTTTATTTTGGTCTCCGCATAAAATTGTTAAGAAAAATATAACTTTTAGCAAAAAAAAATCGTTAATACTTTAATAAAAAATTAAATATCAATTCGTTAAAATTATGTATGAAGATAATATTTGCCAAACGATCGCTCGTTTGATGTAGCGTGACGCACTACAATTGTTATAATTTTCGGTGACATTTTTTCAAATCGCAGACTGCTTTATGTTCCGCAATCGTGTTTAGTTTGTGAACACTAGTGAAATTTTCTCTTTAAATAGACCCAAAAGAAGAAGGGAAGTGTTTTAAATCACACGATCTCAATTCTAGCAATTCATTTGACCTGGAACTTTGGTGTTCAGAAGCACGACAGTTTCTGCTAATGTGAGGCTGTTAACATCATCTAGTTGAAACCAGAGATCCCCGATGTCCACATCATTCAATTAGTTCCACACAAACTTCATAATCATGTTCCGTTAGACAAAGCAATGACTAATACAAAATTTTCCGCTTTATCTTAAAAAAATAGGCCAATTACGCCTCTAGACCACAAGACACACCAAACAGCTAGTCTTTGAGGATGCATTTTCTTTTGGTAAATTGTCTTGGATTTGCGCAAAATAACCTTAATCGAAACTGTGCTCTGCAGAAATATCATTGAAAATTATGTCAATCGCGTATGATTATGCCTCATAAATCGTGTTGATCATATGGCCGATGTAATCATAATTAAAAATAAAATTTGTTTGTTGTTGTAAAAATTATGTTTTGCTTAATAGTTGAACGGGGGAAGTCAAATAGAATCATTCTTTAGCTTTTGCATTCCATTCGATAGAAAAAATATTTCCAGCATTTCCAATCTATATATATTTGCATATCAGACATGAAGTTTTTATTATATAGATATTGTGCTATAAAGATACGTATTTCGACTACCATGTAGTCATCATCAGTATGAATTTACTAATCGTAATTACTCTTGTACTTTATCTTACTCGTTGTTAGTTTGCAGTAACATACGACGGTCTGTGCAGTAACATAAGCAATAAAAGTCATTTCGACTAGCTAATTCATACTGATAATGATTACATGATAATTGAAATACGTATTTATATAATACAAAAATATGGCCAAAATGAACCAAAAATATAATTAAAAAAATGCAAATAATGAATTAATATTGTACTAGATTAGCTATTTGACTATTAAAATTAACTGATTCTAAATTAAATTCTAAAATACAAATTACTTAATAGGTATATATTTGGTATACATTATACGTTTTTTATTATAATTAAAATTATTAAGTAATGTTTTGTTTGTTCACTTTAATAAACAGATATTCATTATACTATGTTGTAGTGTATATAGAAAATGTTCCCATGAAAATCATGCTACAACTACAATCACTTTAAATCTACTCTCTCTCTTTCTCTCTCTTGTATAATTATTTAATAATATATTTATTTACATGTATTTTGTAGTATGAGAATGTCAACATTATGGGTTTTTGGTGGAACGAGACAACCATTATATAAAAAGAACCATGTATATAACTGAACTATTACTGAACTAATAATAGACCTGGCAAAATCCGTTCATTGAACAAGAATAATTTTGGAATGGAAAATTTTTGCCAAATCCCGTTTAATACATGCTCCCGCACATAGAATTGCAGGTTGCTGGTAAGCAGCCCGGAATGATATTGTTTTAAACTAATTTTTTTCAAACAAATAAATAAAATTGACCGAATTGCTTCGAAAAAATCAGATTTTTAATATGTATATGATTTTATTTGTAGTGTAAAGCTTAACAAACCATATTCATTCTCCAAAAAATTTTTGCCTGGTTAATATTTTCGAACTTTTCTATTAATTTGACTTTATTTCCAGTCGATTGGTGAAAATTCCGCCTTTTAAGCATGTAAAGAACAGAAAATCGTTAGTTTTGGGTGGTTTTTCGCGCGCTTTATTAATAATTAACAATCAAGCACTTAAAATGCAACTAGGCCAAGAAATTTTGCGGGATGTTGCTGTGCAAGCCTTACACTACAAATATAAATTTTATTCATTTTTAAAATCTGATTTTTTCATACACTTTTTCAGGGATGAAAATCGTAAAAATCGCGTTTTTTCAAATATAACGAATTTTTTATTCAATTACTGGGGAGTTTAGACAAAAATGCCTAAGACCATTTTTTGTTAATTTTGACCCAAATTATATGATAAAATGTTTTTGGAAGCGATTCGATCAATATTATTTACGCGGAGTAAATTTATACAGTAGCTATAAAACAAAAAACAAAGTGATTTGGGAGGGCGCAATTTCGCATATGCACATTCGTTACGTAAAAATATATATCGTTTATTTATTTCAAAATAGTTTTAATTTTTGTTCATGAGAAGAGGAGATAGTTAATATTATGTACATATTTTTGTCGTCAAATAATATATTATTGATTTTACTTGCAGTTTTAATAGCTTAATAACTACCCCACAGCGTCTGAAGGTACCACGTGGGGTACTTTCATACAAATTCTACATTGAGTTTGACACATCAGCTTCTTATTGTCACAAAAGCCAAAAATTTGCAGTTTTTCATTCTTTAATAAATAGATTACTTAATATTCCACTTTCTAGATCTTCTTACCTTAAGGAATTGAAATACAGTAAATTTTTAATGCTAAAATTTATTTAGGGCAGACCATGAGACAAATTTCAATTTGCGAAAAAAAACATATAAGCGATGTCAAGAATCATCGAATTGATAAATCTTGCATTGCGGACCATGTTCTAAATAGAGAACACAAAATTCTACCTGCCAAGTTAATTCAATTTGTTAGACATCACAATATTTTCGATGCTTACGAAAGGATTTTAATCCACGAGGCAGGCAATAACACTCTGAACTGGAATAAAGGTCCTATACCTGACTCTGAATTGATACAATGGACAACTGTTAAACTCATAAAACAATCTCGCCAGTTATAGCAAACTTGGACACACCCATTTTACAGACGATGCCGAATTTTAGATATAAATTGAGGTCAATAAAAGAATTTTTCAAACCCACTAAATAATTTGTTATTAAATGTTTACAAAAAGTTTGCTGGTCTTGAGAAATTTTTACTGCAAATTTGTGATAATTTTTGTATTTTTATTTTATAAATCTTTACTGTAATTGTTGGTAATGTTATGCATATTTATTTTCAATTTTTTAATTTTTTCTAAAATGTTTGTAAATGAATAAATTTAGCTACTGACGATGATTGTGTTGCAATCGAAATATCGATATTAAGCGACATGTAAGTTTATAGAATTTCTTAATATACAATTTTATTTCGAGTATCGTGGTATTTATTTCAACAACAATTTCCTACTGGATTACCCACCGCACTTTTACGTTCGGGAGCATTTTATAAACGGAAAAATTTTCCATCCTAAAATTATTCGTACTCAATGACGAATTTTCCGGAGCTATAAAACTATTACTAAATGAGTGTGTTCTGTTGTGTTATTGTGTACATACAAATTTAAATCTCTAAAATGTGTGTAAATTTTAACAGTTAGTCATTATTTATATTTTGCTATTCACACATATCACATAAAATTATTATTTTCAAGTACGTATTATCATCAACAACATAAATTTGAAGATATTAACAATAATATTTTCCGTTTCTAGAAATAATGAAGAAGTGAAAAAGTATGAATTACTCTTAAGAACACGACTATTAATTAGTTAACAGTGAACTGTAGTTGTAAGTCCTCTAATCCTAATAATCTAGTGCAGTATAAAGTCCTTTTATTATATTGCTTACATTTCATCGTAAGATACTAGCAACAAATAAGGCTCACTTAGGATCACAAAAATAAATAAATTCTCTAAATTAAGTTTTTTTCAAAATCTCGAATAGAATAATAGTTCATTCACTGCTAATACAAATTTTCAAACTTGTCATATTTAAGTGTTTCTAGTACTGAAAAAAAACTTAATTTCAAAACATAGGTTATCTAAGAAATTTCATTGCCCAAACAGAGCCGTTACATATAGAAAAAAAAAGAAATTATTAAAAAAAAAAAAAGAAAGATTAAAGTTTATGATTTACCAGCAAAGAGTTGTTTGCACAAATGAGACCCGCTCGATTGATTTACCTTCGAAATATAAAATTGAAATGTAATACTTAATAATACTTAATAATGCATAGCTTACAACAATAGCACTAACCGGTCAAAACTCGCGTTGTGAGTATTTGGCTCACGCTCGATTTATAAAACATACATAATTTTTATTTTGAAATGGTACATTTGTGTTTAAATATTTTTCTGTTCGTGTGCTTCGGTAATTGAATGTTTATTAATTTGTCTGCTAGCCGTTCACGAATTAAATTTGTATAAATGTATAACTGTCATTATTTTTTTGTTTAAAATATTTGTCTTAATAAATAATAATTATTAATTGATTTTAAGTTTAATAAATGTTAAGCCTAACGCTTTTTTTTAAATATCTTTATATTAAAATTTTTATTGAAAGCACTCTTACTTATGCATAACCTATAAGTATATTTATTTTGTATATAAAATCGCCATTTTTAAAATGCAAAGAGTTCATTCAATAAATATTTACAGTAAAAATTAATCACTAATTTAAATTCGTGCTCAGAAAATTAAAGAATATTTAAACGTGCGGAATATTTAACGCATGCTGGTAGCAGTTCTCGCGTGTTAATGAAATTTGCTTTCATCATTACATGAATTTTTAAGGAAATGTTCACTTACTTCTTTTGAAATAATAATATATCCCCTGTATATCATATTTCAAATGAAGCAAAAAACATTTAATAAAAGATTAAAGACAAATAAACGAAAAACAGTACTCAATCATAATCACCAAATTAAGTAATCACTTTTATAACGTTGTTTTGTTTTTAGGTAATCAAGAAATTAATTAATCATAGACCTATATGAATAATTCATTTATATCATTTTGATGGATGTTCTAAATTTCATTCTGGGAAAAATAAAGTTATTCTTTTTCAAATATTATGTTATTATCGGAGCAACTAAAAAAAAAATTTTTTTTTGTTCAATTGGTTAAGTAGATTTGTTTAGGTAAGTGTATTATAGTTCAAAGTTAAAAGATATGAAAAATTCCTCAATAAAATTCATGGTATTTTTTAAAATGTAAACTAAAGAGATCTTCAGAAAGGAGTTCGTAATGGCTCCTAAATGAAAACAAATCAATCTCAAAACTAGCACGGGCTCCAAAATGTGTATTGAAAATTTGTCAGTAATACAACAAAAGTTGCTGTCGTTATCGTTGCATTTAATTATCAAACTATCTATCGCACTTTAAAACCTTTATTTAACCCCATCCAGTAATTACCATGGTATCCAATAATACAGTGGATACCGGGTTGGGGTTTATTAAATTTGAAAAAAGTGAGATAGATAATATGATAATTAAATGCAACGGTATTCTCATATTTCTATTTCCTCCTTATATTTCTAACTGTTTTGTCCTTGGCCAAATTTATAATTATTGGCTAAATTTTAATAATTGATTTGGTGAATTATCTCGGAAATAAAGCCTCAGATCGAAATGTGGTGAGGAAGTCGAAAGTTTTTCAGTCAATTCTAGAACACCTTGCATATAATAATAAAAATAAGACTAGCGTAGCGCAACTACAACCATAAAAACAAAAAAATGGCAGGTGTCATTAATTATTTGATTATAAGCACAATGAAATATATAATATAGTTCTAAAAAATATATAATAATAACAATAACATGATAACGCAACACCTGCTGACACTTTAAACTGTCAGTACTTGCGTTTTGAGCAATTTACTCCTACTCGATTTAAAATATAAATAATTTTTATTTTTCAAATAGTATATGTGGTTGAAACTTTTTTTACCTTGATAATTTATTTTCGAATAATGAATTTTTCAGGTTTTTTAGTAAGTTTTAAGATAGCTTGCTACAGTTTTTAAAATTATACTTTTTTCAAATTCTCCAGAAATTGTAGGTATTTCTCTCACCACGAGAGTAAATGTAAGCACAAAATATAAACTTCGGAAATTTTCGGGCCTGTTCGTGCACTTTCTTAGTTTAATATATACAAAATGAATTTAATTATTAAGATTATTTCTCTGCTGTAAAATTTGTAATCTCAAACATCATTCAATAATCACGTAAGCAACCTACTTTTTTAATTAGCTAGTGCATTAAAAATAATTTTGTATAAAATTATGTAGAGGTTATGCTTTACAAAGTTAAAGAATATTTATTGTGCGAAATATTTGACGCATTTGCAGAATGCATGAAGAAATCTCTCATAACGCGACTTAAGAATACATAGTGTAATTATGAATTGAAAAAAAAAAAGAAAGAAAAACAGTATTTTATGAGACGTAAATTTTAAATCAACCAGAGTTTTTTATCGGCTGATGTGGTTAGAAAGAAACAGATATAAACTGATTAAAATCTCTTTGATATTAACACAATTTCCGTCAAAGGATTTCCTTGAAAAAATCTTGTCGTCCAACTTCCTTTTAAACTTAAAAAAAAACCTTCGATAAACAATTTGTGTATACAAAAATATCATAATACTGACAGATAAATAAATATTGCCGCCTGAAAAACCTAAATATTTTATCACTATATGATGTAGATACACAAAGTATCATCATAGCTGATATGTCAATTTAAAAAAACAGAAAAAACAAAATACAAGGGGAAAACAAAAGAATGTCTACATAAAACGTAACAATAGAAGAATATGACATCTGACATTCAGAGAAGTCTCACATACCATTGTGTTGTCCTTACTTATACATGAACAAGTGAAAACAAACAATTGACTGAGTTATTTCTTGAAATACCATGTATAGACAGTGTTTATTACTCTGTCACATAACACATACATACATGTCACACATTTAAAAGTGGTACAGCCATAACATACATACTTTACAATTTGCGCATAATTTGCCCTCTCACGGGTAAACAGTGATGTTTACGAAAAAATGTTTCAAACAAAAGTTGTATATTTTTTTATAAGAAACATTTTTTACATTTAAACTTTTGTTCTATCTCTAACGATTTACCTACTGACCCAAGACCCAATTGTACTATGTTATTCATTTACGAACTTGACCTCACTTTTTTTTACGCCCTCAGCACGCTATAAAAATTTCAGCTTGATATCTCTTTCCGTTTTTGAGTAATCGTGATGATAGACGGACAGACGACAGACAGATAGACAGACAGACAACCGGAAATGGAGTAATTAGATGATTCCATGAACACCTATACTAAAATTTTTTTCGTAGCATCAATATTTTTAAGCGTTACAAACTTGGGACTAAACTTAATATACTATGTATATTTCATATATTCATGGTATAAAAATGTAATAATAAGGGGGATATATTTCAAAAACAAAAAAATTATGGATAAAACACAAAAGATAATACCATGAATTTGAAAAATATTTATCGTTTATTGGTTTGTTTACTAATATATCAAGGAAGATATCTGTCCTCATATTCTTTTTCAATTTGATTTACAAAAATATTCACTGAATTTGACGATAATTTGTTATGTTGTTTTTCCGTTGTGTACCATACTAGTAAGCACTTGTGGCCGACAATATATTACCATTACATTTATGTAAATAAAACAATGTTCTTGCGAATAAATTTTTAGTTCATTTTCTAACTTTTTTGTCTTCCTAAGCCAGTGGCATGGTAGTCAAAATCAAACCCGTTTCGAAAAAAATTCCGAATGGCTGAAAGTACTTTTCTAACTTTTTTTTATCATTTTGTTTCTCAATTTTTATTTAAGAGGAAAACAAGGTTTGGAAGGATGGAAATTTCGGTTTTTCTTCAATCTAGCTTTGAACAGAGGAGTTGGACCAAAAAAGTTTTCAGGTAAAAGTTGTAGCTAGGTTACAAACGCACCGATTTCCGCCAATTGAACGTGTTTAAAAGTCATGGGGCCTAGATATGGCCCCTTTTTTTGAATGCTTTTTTCGTATAGGACGTATTAGGAGGACCCTAAAAATAACATATATGCCGGGGAAGTCACTGCTTATTTTCTAAATTCTAAATTCAAATCGCCGACCTCCTTGCTATCAATCAAGAAATTTGCAGCGCCGTACCGCATACATTGTCTTCAAAGTGCTTTTTTTTGTAGCTGGGAGGCCGCAAATTTGGCTGTAGAATAAAGGTGCCTAAATCTAACACCCATTTTTTACTTTTCCCCTGGCCCAAAATTGGCTTCATGCCGGATGAAGCGATAGTCAAAAAAGCAAAGACGAGGGGGAACAGCATAAAAACCACCATCTTTTCCGGCATACATATTATTTTTAAACTCAACCTGAAATTCGAAAAAAATAATTTAAAGAAAATGCAATGGACATATCTTTTTTTTTTTGGGGACGTTATATGAAGTGGCAGTTATAACACAATAATCTTTGTATTTATTGAAATTTCCCAGCGAAGCACGAAGCAGGTAGCTCACAGCTAGTAATAGTATATTTCTTTTAATAAAGTATACTGTTTGTTAGAAAACAAAGCAGCATATAAGTTTATATTTGATAGTAATAAAATATAAAACGGGCTGTATATAAAAATATACTCATACATATGAGAGTATAACACTATAATTTATGAAAATATGTAAATATGAGAAACTATTTTCTTAATTCTTAGAAAATGTGTAAATATCAAGTATTTAAAGTTTTCGTAATTGTGAACAAAACTTTTTGTCGCGAAAATTTTCATCAATTGGAATAGATATATGAGAACTATATGAGTATACTAAAAAACAAAAAGTTAATATATAATAAATTGGTGAATACATATACAGGTGACTGATTAAAAAGTTTCCTGAAAATTTCTTTCAACAACTCCGAATAAAATCCGAGTCTCCTGAAGTCGAGAGTGTAATTTTATTTTCCGAGGGCGCCATCTGGTTCACCATATGGAAAACTGCTACCGCGGTTTGATATTCTAATAGACACTTCCAAAAGTTCAAAAGTTAGTTAAAGTCCAAAATGTCATTTAAGCTATCGAAACCGTTTTTTTAAAGTTCAAATTTTTGCGAGGTAATATAAACATCTTTTATGAATGGTTTTGAATCCAAAGAGCTTATATACATAGATAACGCGAGGGATCTGCTGGCCTGTAAGTGGATGCGATAAAATGAAATGAATGAGAGAGAATAAGGCCAGTGAGCTCCTCTGTGTCCCTGTTATAGTCATAATCATATGATGCATAGAGATTTTGTGTCTGCTATTATAATTGTTTGCACAAAGAGGTTATTTACAGTTTTTTTATTATTTTTTCTGAAAAATGAAAGAGTGTTTAATATGCAGATTTGCATATTCTCCAATATGTGGCCGCAGTTTATACGCGATATACTTAGTACACAATTTGTTTATTTAGAAATATTGTAATTGATATATTGGTAGATGAAAGTGCACTTAAATTTAAATTATAATTAAACTCAGTAAAATTTTTAGTTAATTTTATTAAAACTTAAACTGTTTGTTTGTTTGTGTTTGTTATGTAAATAAAGTTTTTTTTGACGGTTCTACTTTTTAAATAACTGTTAATGTATTAAATAATATTCCATAACTCGTTTTTTAACTATTAATTTAATAGTTATAATGTAAACAAACTCTATCCAATGGCATATAGATAAGACAAGGACACAGGGGAACTCACTGGCAGTCTTCTTTCTCATTCATCTTATCGCGAGTTTTGAGCCCTGGTGTTCTCTAGTTGTATAAACTCTCTGGTATACTTTGAATTGTCGTAACAGATGACGTCATGATTCACGACGAACGATACTGAAGTGTTTTATTGTCACAATTTTGTAAGCGAGTATATATATCGCAAAATACTTTTAAATGTAAATATTTATTATAGGAATCATTTTGGTCCCTACAATCGATTCGACGTGTTTTTAGTTCATCAAAAGTTTTACTGGAAGTGTCAATTCTTCTTCGAAAAAAGTAAATGAAAACTTTAAAAAAAAATCATACTGTATTCAGATTGTATATATACTTTGTAGTGTAGTTTTTCATACACAAATATTATTTACTTGTAATTATATTTAAGTTTCAAATTATGAATATCATTCCATATGCTTCAGAATGTTTATAGTTTTCTTTGAATGTTGCCATTTTGTGGGTAAACTTAAGATATCTCTATATATTAATAATTACGTATGTAGAGGTACCAGTTATTCAAAATTCAAAACTTATTTAATATTGTTATAAGTTTACAAAACTTTAGCATAATATTATATTAATTTATGTATGCCATTGATTATATTACTTAAATTTTCAGTAATTTTTTTACAAAATTTCCCTAAAGTTTTGTTAAAATTGGCTTTACAACCACAGATTATAATTTATTATATAAATTGATAGGCAACTCTACTGAATATGTAATGTTGTCCAAAAAGCCCCCTGGAGTTTACAGAAAATTATCATTATCATTTTTTTAGTTTTTTTTGTATTTTTTCTAATAAAATAACTGGTATCAATAAAATAACAATTTAGTACAACATTTGAAACAAAATAGCATTTTTTGAATATTAACATATTTAAAATTATTTACTAGTTTGATGTTATATGCAATATCTTATCATTTAAGTTCATTAATAGTCAATAATTATCACAAATACACCGGATCTAAAGGTAATCAACACGATTTACAAGACCTAAACACTAAAACATACTCAGAACCATCAAAAAATCAGAAAATATATTTATAAGCACACCTAAAACGGCCTTAACTAAATTACACTAATTAGTTAATGAACAGGGGTATAATGAGAACGGCCTAAACACTTAAATAAAGTCACTACACAAATGGCCCACAAAAAGTTAATAGACGCAATCAATTGAGAATACACACAAAGAAACTTAACTAATTTTAACGGCATGCAAAGTTTGAAAGAGGTATTGTTTATTTATTTTAAAATATATAAAATATTGTTTCCCCAACAAAATTTAAAATAATAAATTATTATCCAAACTATATAATCGTGAAGAGCCACCTGGAGTAAAGCACCTTCAGAAAACTAAAATAATACAAAATTTTCAGGGAGTTGCAGATCTGTTTTAAATTTAAAACTTTAATCTATGTTTACAACTTCACTACAAATCAAATGTCTATATTTTCAATAAAATAGAGGCTAATTCAAAGCAGTTCTCTCATTCTTGAAATAGGTAATGATACTTTCTGAACCATTAACCAAATGCGGTCTGTGAGCCATTTTTTACTTTTTCTTATTAAAACTGACTTTAGAAAATCTACTATAGGTACAGAATAGCCATTAGCCAAAAAATGAACAAATAAATAAGAATAAAATAACTCAAAAAAGGAGTGTAAATTATAAAAAAAAAATTATCTTCTGGTTTTCTGAAACAAACAAATGAATTCTTAAACTGTCAAATAACGAGATAAATATAAAAAAAAACTGTTCAGTTAAGAAAAAAAAAATTGTATAAATAAATGAACAATGAAAAAAAAAACATGCTTTTATACTGTGTAAATATGAAATATATCAAGGTATACTAAGGTCAGTCCCAAGTTTGTAAACCGTCATCGGCAAGCTTATAGCCAAATCTACAATCAACAAATACCGGAATTGTTAAATATAGGGATAACAAATTATAGCAAAAGTAAGAAGGTAAACGCGATTGATAAATGGGAACTAACGCAAATAAATTAAAAAGAAAATGCTACATTTTCTGACTTTTTTCAGTTTTTGTAATTCAATTCAAAAACTATGAGCTTTTGACATTAGTTCCCACTATCATTTTGAAAGTATATCAAATTTAAAACAATTAAAGCCAACACAGGGCTCCGAATATCTAATAGTTTTTGAGACAAGATGCTTGAGAAATTACCATGGTTTTTTTGCTTATTTTAAACCGTTAGAGATAAAAGGAAAGTTGCAGTGTAAAAAATGTTCCTTATGAAGGGGTAAACAACTTTTGTTTGAAAAAATTTTTAGTTATCGTGGTTTTCTCGTGAGGGAGCTTATTAGGGCAAAACTTAAGTGTCCACTTTCTCTAACTAGTGAGCTAAACAATTTTCCAAAACTAGAACAAATGGCGTCCGAGCTATGTAAAGCTGTTTCTTTGGTACGTTTTTTGAACCCTTTAAGAGAGTGTGGAACTACGTTTTGCAAGCAAATAAACTTGTGCTGCCATCGTAATAAAAAATCTCCAAATTTGCTTACGCATGAAGTACAACTTTTTCTTGCGTGCAAAACGTATTTTCGAACCCCCCTAAGGGGCCCAATTAGCATGTTTAAAAAGCATCACGTTTTGCTATTTTAGTAGTTTTTTTTTTTGTCAGATTTTACTGGCGTATTCAATCTAGGTAATATTTTGAAAATGCCATACACAGACTGTACACTGTAAATTAAATAAACACAGGTAGCGTCTGGTAGAAACGGTTAAACGAAACTAAAATAAAAAAATTAAGTTGTGACAGACGATAAAATAATATATAATGACAATTTTAATTCACAGAGCATACTATAAATTGTGCACAAAACTAAGTGTGCAAACAACAAACAAGCTTTGTATATCTACAAAACAAGATGGCGCCTCACAAAAACAAAAACAAATTTTCAATGAAACAACCAACATATTCTCATAGCACATATAAAGTAGAATAAGTCACTACTATTGTTATCTTAGTCTAGCTGACGAAATGCAAATAAAATATATAACTAAAATGAAGAACTGAAAACAACTACAAATACAGCGAATAAATATTATGAATCCAACTCGTTCCAATAAACAAACACCTTTTTACTTGTGTGACAATCAAATTAGAATTACTAATGAGTTTATAAAAACATCAAAACATGACGACGATGATGACAAAGCAAGGCGACGACGACAGACAGAAGAAGCGACTTTTATGACAAACTCACGAGACTCGAACTTGTACATATTATTTTTATAAAATATATTTCGCAGTAGTTTTTTTTACTTATAGTTCAATCAGAATAGGTAAAAATAAAAATAAACAAGTGAAAACAAACAATTGACTGAGTTAATTGTTGAAATACCATGCATAGTCAGTGTTGATTTCTTTATCACATTACACATACAAACATGTGACACATACATAACTAATAAAGTATAGTACATATGTAAATGACTTTATAGGTTTCTGCATTAAGGACCGACATGACATTTAGTGTATAGTTTGTACACATATTATAAAATTTCCGCCTATTTGGCGCCCTCACGGGTAAACAGTGATGTTTACGAAAAAATGTTTCGAACAAAAGTTGTTTAATTTTTGATAAGGAACATTTTTTACATTTAAACTTTTGTTCTATCTCTAACGGTTTATAAGATGGGTCCTACGGACCCAAGACCCAATTGACCACTATGATGCTATGATGCTCACACTATGATGTTCATTTACGAACTGGACCTCACTTTTTACGTCCTGAGTACGCTGTAAAAATTTCAGCTCGATATCTTTTTTCGTTTTTGAGTTATCGTCTCCACAGACGGACGGACGGACAACCGGAAATGGACTAATTAAGTGATTCTATGAACACCTATGAGAAAATTTTTTTCCTAGCATCATTATTTTTAAGCGTTACAAACCTGGGACTAAACTTAATATACTATGTATATTTCATATATGCATGGTATAAAAAGTGAAAATTGAAACTTATTATTTACTCCGCCCCACTTCGCTGTTGGGCATTATGGTTGCATGGAAATAAATGAAAAGTATCTAGTAAATTTTATGAAATATGATAAACCCCCGATAAAAGAGTTCAGAACTTTTAAACAGCTGAACTGATTTTCATGTAAGTTACAGACTTGGGTATATTTGAAAATATTCGATCATTTATTACCACTTTCACCCCTCCCGCATATACCCTTGCGTAGGGATAACGGTTTTGAAATGTACAAGTAAAGCTCTTTTATTTGATTCCCCAATATTTGAAAATATTCGTTTTTTCATGAATATAAAAAACATGCGTGTCCATGATAGTACCTAAAGAATAATTCAGTAGATATTTTAAAGAACCGTATAACTATTAGTAGTTTTGTATCAAATATTCATTCTATGATATTTGAATTTGCAAGAAATTCTTATAAACTGTATGTCTTGTTCAAATTCAAATTTCTATCTTCAATGGTTCGAAAATGTCTACCTGCTCGAACTTTACATATATAGCTTTATAAGCATTGTTTCAAATTTTTCGTACAACGATAAAATATACTGTGCAAAAGAAAAATATATTTATAAAAATTAATTATACATAGTATGTTACATTTTATATTAACTGTACCTATTGTACAATATAACCAGTTTTGTTTATAATTTTATTATTGACTAGCTGACCCGGTGAACTTCGTATCACCTGCAACTTTTTTTTTTACAACTTTTGGTTCATGATTATGTCAACCTTTAGACTCTAATTTATTTTTGTCAAAAATTAACACTGGTTGTATTATCTACGGTTAAAATGGTATTAGGTTATTAAATGAAACTTGTTGGTCATTTTAACATGTTTTAGGTGTTTTATTAACACAACAAAATATAATCAATACATAACAAAACATAATAAATATATCTATTCAATTTAAAGCTTTTGGATAAACTACGTTTTTAGTTTGGTTTTTCGTAGCATAAATATATAAAGACGATGGCTTTCCTACACGTGAACACGCGACATATAGGACAAATTCTAAATTAATCCCGCACACTTCCAACGACTGGCCTTGCGATTTGTTTATGGTCGTCGCAAAGGCCAGGCGCACGGGTATGTTAATAAACATATAAAACAAAAGTAATGACAAAATATCTTCTTGAGTTTCTTCTTGAAATTTTTTGTTATGTTTTACAAACTGAATATAGATAAATAGTATAACTTCGCAGTATTCTTGTACGTATCTTCCTATATATTGAACAATTTTGGTACACTCTTGCAACCTTGAGGATCAAGCGTAACAATAGCGATTCCGATACAAAATTAATAAATTTTGATTTCTTTAGTTTAATTTTTGGGTTTTTTTTAATTTAGTTTAGTTTAATTTTGAAAATCGGTCCAGCCGTTTTTGAGTTTTAGCGAGACTAACGCACAGCAATTTATTTTTATATATATATACAGAAGATATTCATATTTTTATAAATATAGTTTCAGATTTTCGATTAATAAAGAGACATTGCTAACATACTGCTTGTGAGAATAATAGTTAGAAGGCAAACGTTGACCTGTATTTGTCTATACAATTACTTACATGGGTTTTTCATATACAAAATTTCATCCCCACTTCCACCCCACCCCACCCCCCACTCTACCACTTCCTGAGGGTTAATATTCTCGAAGCGGGTGTATATCATGTAAAAATTTGAGCACAATCTATGCAGACCTTTTCGAGTGCATAATTATACAAACGAACATTTATACACATATAGATATAAATAGATAGATGATAGTTCCCAAGAGGAATGTGGAAGAATGAGAGAGAATCTAAAAAATGGTCTTATTTCACTGAAGTTTTGAATAATAGATTAATCGACAAGTGATAATATTAACTCAATTCAAAAAATAAATTTCGATTTAAGAATATTTATTCGAAGATAATTGTTCATTCGTCTATTATTCAACACCTGGTTCGATGAAATAAGCTCCTCCTTTCACATGTGTAAAAAAGAATGCATTCTAGTAAGAAAACTAGTCGAAAAAATTCAAATATATTTTGTATGATGCATATTTCACTCAATATGCGTACTTAAATAAACTGAAATAAAAGAATAAAAACCACTTTTCTGTCGATAGTTTTCTGTTTTCCAGAAAAACCTAATGGAAACTATAAACTTCATATTCGACTTTATGATATTTTTCATCATTAGTTATCAACAAGAAAAATTTTCCGCTTTACATTTGCAATAAAACTTGGGATAAATTGGCGAAAATTTAACCGAAATCTGCTTTTTAAACTCAGCCTCCCACAAATTGTTGGCCGATATATATTATATTTTGCCTAAGGTTGAGATGGTTTGACATATCGAAAAAAATATAAGTTGCTTAGAATATTTTTTTATGCCAATATACCGACTTTCATGACATGCATTTTTAATCTCTGCATTATTTGGTCCATACTCATAATTATTACATGTTTGAAATATTGGAATACACAACACTATTAAATTATCAATTTGCCCGGTTTTTACATTCATAAGTTTTTTACAAACTTGTAAAAGTTTTTTTTTTTTAATTTACAATATTGTTATGTATATATATATATATATTTTAATAAACATTAATAATTATGAGTGTGGACCAAACTAATGAAAAAATTAAAAAATATTATCATGAAAATTGGTATATGGGTATAAAAAAATATTCTAAGCAACTTTTACAAATAATTTTTTTCTAACCATCTCTGACGCTAAGCAAAATATTAAGAATCGGCCTTATTTGCCAATTTGTAATGGACTGAATTTAAAATTAAGAATTTCGTTTAAGTATCTTAAATAATGTGACCCTAGTAGTATGACTGTGCAAAATTTCAAATCGATAATCCTATTCGTAACGAAAATATGATAGTGATGATAGTGTCCTCATCTTAAATGCGACACACTGTTTAAATGCCAATTTTTCTAAAAATATGAAAGACTGGAAAACCAAATTATAAAAATCGGTAGGTAATTAAAATTAAAATAGATTCAAAAACGAAGAAGTTATAAGCATTCAAAGATTGTTTCCCAACTCCTTTTAGCAAAACAAAGTTTTATATATATTATACCATGCATATATGAAATATACATAGTATATTAAGTTTAGTCCCAAGTTTGTAACGCTCAAAAATAATGATGCTAGGAAAAAAATTTTGTCATAGCTGTTCATAAAATCACCTAATTAGTCCATTTCCGGTTGTCCGTCCGTCCGTCCGTCTGTGGACACGATAACTCAAAAACGAAAAAAGATATCGAGCGGAAATTTTTACAGCGTACTCAGGACGTAAAAAGTGAGGTCAAGTTCGTAAATGAGCATCATAGGTCAATTGGGTCTTGGGTCTGTAGGACCCATCTTATAAACCGTTAGAGATAGAACAAAAGTTTAAATGTAAATAATGTTCCTTATAAAAAAATAAAAAACTTTTGTTTGAAACATTTTTTTGTAAACATCACTGTTTACCCACGAGGGCGTTAATTAGGTGCAAATTTTATAGTATGTATTAATATAGGAATATCAGTTGTGTGTGTGTCTATTTAAAAGTGAATATCTTTTGTTATTTACGTGACGTCAAAAAAACAAACGATTGCGCATCAACACTGTCTTTACATTTTTGTATGTGTTATGTGATAAAGCAATCAACACTGACTATGCATGGTATTTCAACAATTAACCCAGTCAATTGTTTCTTTTCACTTGTTTTATATGTATCTTTATGGTATTATGGGACATTGAAGTCACTAACCTATATCTTTCTCTTTGTTTAATTAGAATTTTAAACGTTCATGTTTTATATACTTCTAAAAATTTTCAAAAGCCAACTTCTATTTTTCTGACCGTGCATTGAGAAATCTACACCTGAAGTGATAAAAAAAATTTTACCAACTAGCCTATTAAAATTCTTATGTATGCAGATGCCACAGTTTTGGTATCTTATTCGGTTGGACAGATGAAAAAATCTTGAAATGGTGTGGAAGTATATTGTGATAAATGGAAATTAAAAGTAAATGTAGAATAAACCAAAATGTTGATAGTGAACGAAGAAGGGAGAGAAAGTAGCTGTGTCGATTGGAAATGTATGGTGGAAAAATGGATGTTTTAAAATGTTTTCATGTGTCAGATGACAAAGAAAGGAACGTGCAACAGATATATACAGAGTGAACAATTTTAATATATTATAGCTAATAGATCGTTTAGTAGTTAACCAATCCAAAAAATACATGAAACAAAAGTTGCAGAGCTTGATGGGGGATATTCTGTTCTTCATCAAATTGACCTACTTCTCCGGGTTGCTTTCATAATCAATTTAGATACTAAAAGGTAACAGAGAGAATAACACTTTAAACTAGAAAATTTCCCCTCATTAAAAAACTAACATTTAATCGAAAGAAAATACACTAGCTGCAGAAAAAGGATTTAGCCAAAAGTTTTTTTTTAAACTTGAAACTCTAGTTTCTAGGTCATTTGACCCTGGCCTTCAAACGATCTTGAAAATTTACCTAGACTTAAAAGAAATTAACACAGACAAATGATCTGTACTGTCACTAGTAACTTTGGTCTTAAAAATGTTTCTAAAGCTAGAAATTTGACGCAATTCCTATATATTATAAATGTGAAAGTAAACATGTTTGTTTGTTTGTTTGTTACGCTTTCACGTAAAAACTAGCGAATGGTTTTTAATGAAACTGTACATCAAAATAGGTCATACATTAGAATAACACATGAGCTATAAATTAAAAATATACAGATACTAAAAAAAATTTTTTTTAATAAATTTAATCTGACATTTACTATTTTAAATTTTACCGAAACCTTAAATTTATGGTTCCAAATTATGAAGATTAAAAATTTCTGTAAAAATTTAAAATAGTAAATTTCACAATTCATGCCACCTTTGCTGATATACAGCGGTGGTTTTTAGCGGGGGAGGGGATATGCCCGATTATTTAAATAAATAAATGACTTCAAAAGTAGGCATAATTAACATTGGTCTCATAGAAAACGGTAGATGGATGATATGTTTTCATACATTTCTCCAAAACTAGTTTGTAGACATAAATAAAAAAAACTATTTAAAGTTAAAATCTCAATAAATAATTTAAAACGAAAAACCCGTTGTGCCCGACTAATTGCACGGAAGCACGGAAGTGAGGACAAAAATTAAAAAATATATATATTTTTTCAATGACGATGGTAAATTATATTATAACTTGGCAATATAAGACGAAAAGTACGGATAAATTTTTTCGATATCTGAAATAGTTTTTAAAATATCGAAAATTGAACATTTTGTTAACTATTTAGCTTTCAATATTTCGAAAACCAAGGCAGAAATCGAAAAATTTCGTCTACATTCACGAAATTATAAAAAAATTAATTACCAAAGTTGAATATAAGGTACAAAAAGTTTCAACCACAAGTTGTTCTCTAATTGTTTTTGTGTTGTGTAAACAAATTGTCGTATATATGTTTTATGTGCATGCGCGAGTACTGCTCAAAGACAGGTATTAGCCACACGGCCCCTTCCAGCTGCAACCGCAGCACACGAAAGTGACGCGTCTAAGACAACGCTTGCATTAGATTTTATAAGAGCAGCACACTGCGTCAGACGCTTGCAGCATAGAAATCATACTTAATACGTATTTTATTATCACGTTAAAGTTGTCGTCTGAGAAAGTAGTTAAGGAGAATCCACTTTCGTCTGACAAAGTAGTTAAAATAACAATTAAACGTGATAAAATTTGACAAAAGGACAAACTAACATAGAACCTATTGATAAATAAACAATTGTACATATTTTGTTTTACTTACGTAAATAAACTTAACTCGACTTTGTTGACTACAAACAAAGTTGTAAAATACTATTATATAAATGTACTATGGTAGTCTATATCTACTAGCATTTAGGTAGTGAAACTCTGCGACATAAGGTTGCGAATTGTTTATATGTAACTGTGTTGAGTACCACCAGCAAGCACCACACACCATGTGAAGAGTTAAAACACCAGAGTATGAAGTTAAAACTAGATTGAAATGCAAACAATTTTATAACTGCTATATATTTTATTTTCTCTTACACTTCTATTTTTATTCGACAAGAAAATCTGTTTGTATTTACTGAAGTGTATAAATAAAATGGAATAATAAATAAAAAAAATACAACTAGATATGTTTAAAATAAACATTCACATTTTATCCCCACTAGTCTATGTGCATAGAACCATTATTCTGTATTATGAATAAAGTAATGCAAATCATTGCGATGTGGGAATCAAAATATTCAATCCAAAAATTGAGCAACGTGTGAACGTTTTCTATCTTCATTCAAAGCACATAAAATCAACCAAAACTGCAAATCAAATAGAAGCTACGTTTTTTCAAGTCTGAAGTCATAGTTTCAAGTAGAAGGGGGAATTAATCAAGGAAAAATTGCAAAACTGCCAACTCAAGGACCTAAAAATTCGAAAAGTTGCAATTTAAGGGGAGTCGTAAGATTCTATAAGTGGCAACAAAATGGTAAGACATGAAACATTCAAAAAAAAATCAATATCGTGCACGTCAACCACCATCATCACTACATAGTATAAAAGAAAGTCGCTTTTTCTGTCCCTATTAATAGATAGAGTGATTCAAGAGGAAGGTTTTTATGTATAATACATCCATATTATAGTAGAGTAAGGGGTTGAAATATGGGTTGAAAGGGATATGCTTCAAAAACTAAAAAAGTTGTGCATCGATTAAGCTCAAACATTGACACGATATACAACCAGCTTCAAAGATCTATTGTTTTATCTACTTTTAACCTTCGGAGGGTAGAAAGGTGTAGCGAGAAAGTGGGAAGGAATTATCGAATATTTACAAATATACCTAAGTGGGGTATCAAATAAAAGAGCATGACGTGTACATTACAAAACTGTTATCCCTCGCAAGGAAATGTGGAGGGAGAGGTGCAAGTGGGGATGTTGCCCAGCAAAGCGGGTAGTTCACAGCTAGTATTGTATAATGTGAAAATATTTTTCGTTCTATTTTCTTCAAATACAGGGTAAATCAGAATTATTCTAATAAGGACATCACTAAAGCACCAAAAATAATATTCTAAATAACATACGTAGGTAATCAATTTCTTCTTATTCATGGTTCTACAATCAATCACTAACACCCTTTAATTAACACTCTCAATCTGGCGGAGTTTGCCGCCGTGTTTTGTAGCATTTTCACCCATAAATCGTAAAAAACGGAAGCGGTTCAGTCAGTCCGTTCTTTATTACATATAATTTTTAAGTTGATCGGATCGGATCGGATCGGATCGGAGGCAGTATGATGGCAGGGAATTAAATAAAGAAGAATTTGTTTTCCCCAAGTATCTGACCACTTCGATAATTTCAACACCCTTTTCAATTTTTATTATTCTACTTTGATTGAGAATCGTATCTTTCTAGCATGCGTATAAGAAAAGGAAAACGTTTGGGGGTGTTTTTGAAGGGTTGTAATATTCATTCAAATCAATCAGCGAGTTTCGTAAATATATATATTTATAGTTACACAATTCATTTTAACTGTTATAAACCTAAAACCTGTAAACTAGTCAACAATCGTTATGAGTAAGTTCATTTTCGCAACATGAAAACTATTCCTTTATTCATTGACCAATTTTAATTAAACAAAATTCATATAATTTTTCCACCCAATCCTTAGTTTCTAGATAAAATTGGATAAAAGATAAAAAGGACCATTTTTACGTTTTTTAGATTGAATTAACTTTTTGATGAGGAGAGATACACAAACTATTAAATCTGCTAAACTGTTGCATCAACTACTAAACGAACGAACATGTGTTTTATTACTATTTTGTGGTATATATAAATATCATTTGGATAATTTCACAACTCTAATACCATCTGTTTTCATAACTTTTACTTCTAGGAATTCAGGTTTCAAGGACGCTTCGTGCTATCTACCTTGGCATTCAAATGACTAAAAATTGATCTAGGGTGAAACATATATGAAGACAAAAGAACGGCTTTTATTTTCCTTGACTTTTACTGAAGCATTAATCAGTAGCTGACATTGTTGATTCAAATGAATGTATGGTACCAATGTGGGGAAAAATGAGATTGTAGGTCATTTTTTGTAGGAAAAATGTATTTTATAATAGTCTAAAAACTTTTTAAAAATAGTCAAATGCATTTACGAAAATCGAAGAGGGGTTACCTAAAAGTTTGTGATACTAGATTTTTTTATTCATTCATTCAATTGTGGGTTGTTTTGACCCATATTAATGTCAAAGTACACGCTGCAATTGATAGAAAAAAAGTTATTCGTGTTCAAAGTCAAAAATTTTCCGTCAGTTTCTTTTTGCTACGGTTTTTTAAAAAAGGCTGTTTAATAATGCATCTTTTTCTTAAAGAGATATCAAGCTGAAATTTTATTGCGTGCTTAGGACGTAAAAATTGTGGTCGAGCTCGTACATGAGCAACTTAGGACAAGTAAGTCTTGGGCCCGTATGACCTATCTTTTAAACCGTTAAAAATAGAACAACAATTTAAATGTAAGAGCTGCACTTTATAAAAAAACAATTTTTGTTGGATAAATTTTTTGGTAAACATCACTGCTTACGCGTGAGGGTGTAAATTAGGTTAAAAACACAAACTGTTACAATAAGAAACTCACAGAAATTTTTTTGATTCTTTGACTCTCTCGAATGATTTCTGACACTTTTTTCTATCAATTGTAGTGTATAGTTTGAGACAAATGGGCTTGCAAACAAAACGTAGACTAGTCCAACGACACCAAAATCATCAAATTTTAATAAATAGAACGCAAGATATGCACAGATTTAAGGTTTTCAACCCTCTCTCGATTGTGTGAATAAAAAAATCTAGTGTCAGAAACTTTTATTTCAGTTTGTAACTGCACTGGAGTATAAATGGAGTTTCGACAAAAGTGATATGGGTCAGATAGAATAAGTGACTTTACAAAATTATCGGTATCACGGGCGTGATTCCTAAAATTATCGCATTTTTTTAACTTTCGTTTACATGATAGAGAATTGAGAATGCCGAAAATATAACCAACTAAAATATATAAGGGTTATTGCTTACCGGCTTGGACTTAAACATTAGTTCATATAGAACGCTAATACTTAAAATTAATTTCACTCAATGAAGTAAAAACACTTGGTTAATTTGAAATAAATGTCTCTTGTAGGATCTAATTTTAGAAGCTAAAATATTTCAAAATCTTCATATAAACATGGCTTCCCATAACAAATTACAATAGAAAACCCGTGCATAACTTTGGATTTTACCAGAATCCGTTGTGTTTTCAAAAAAAATATTTCGAACCAAACATTGGAATTTTTATGAAAAGTGTTTTTGTCGTCTAAAGTTTTCTTCTACCTATAACAGTTTGAAAACCGTAATAAATAGGCAAAAATTCGGCAAATATCAGCAATTCTAAATCTTATTTGTAAATGTAATAGGTAAAGTAGGAAGAATTATCACGCGTGGGTTTTGCTAACGTAATACAGGAGTGTAATAACAGAAGGATAAGTGTTAGTGCTTAACTTAATCTGAACGTAATATGATGCAAGACAAAAACTTAAGGAAAGAACTACAATATTTCGACGAGTGTCTAGCTTTTTTTATGAAATAAAACATGATATAGTTTCTTATATTTAAGATTATCATACAAATTATACTGAAGAAGATTTTTTCTTCAAGAAAACTCAAAATAATTAAAGCGATAAAGTTAGATAAAGCTTCTGAAATATAATTGGAAAATTATTTAACTTACAAATACATGGAATATAACAGAAGAAAAATGTGTGTACGTACCTGAAACAAAAGAAAATTCTTTTAAAATAACTAGTTGCAATAAAATAACAATGTTTTATAAATAACTAGCTTTGCACGGATGTATAGGTTATACCGTGCAAATTTTTGCACCTTAAAGTAGGCACCTTGATAATTAAAATAAATAATATGTGTTGATATATAAGTTCCCTTAAAATCAGTAATTCAGTTGAAAACTTGTCGACAAAATGCAATTTTCCATCTCCTCCGCTAAACTTACTAAATTAATATTTTTTAATAGTAACAAATATTGTTCTATTCTAACTGGCACTAGGGTCAACGTTTCCGTTAGCAAAGAACACCTTAGAAAAATTACCTCTATCGGGAATAGAGAATACAAGTATTGTAACGGAAATAGACATGCACTGAATTAGGGATAAATTTCATTTTCCATATTATTTCCAAGTAGTTGACAAAACCTACAATCTTATTACTAACGGGGTATTGCGAATAGATTATCATGCTAAATCATTATCATTGTAATATAGTAACAAATGAATAATAAAATTAATTTCAAAAATGAAATTTTTCTAAATCAGATAAAAACTGTCAATGCTGACAAAACATATTTATATCTGATATATACTATATTCATGAAAGTTTGAGAGGATGTTTGGATGATTGTTACTCTTTTACGAAAAATACTGAATGGATTTGGATGCAATTTGGAATACAGATAGTTTATAACATCACATTCTTTAAAATACTTAACGGCTACATACAGTAATTCCGCGGCAGCTTAAAATTATTTCACCTATACAAAGCTACATTATCAGTGAGTATCATGGTCTAAATTTTATTTTCAAAAAAATTAGACTCCAGCATCAAAAAATTAAAATTCGTAAAAATCTTAAATCTTAAAATTTATAGAGTTGAAATTACCCATCGAGCGGGTATTTGCTAGTTTTTTTTTTGTATAAATATGATTTTTCGATTGAGTTATTTGAATACAAATTCTGCTACTCAGACTAAAAAAATTTTAAAACACACTTGTTTTCTAATTCTTGCTTTAAATTAAAAAAGTTAGTGGTAGCAGCGTTACGCCCTTTAATGTACATCCATTTAAGTGTAACATTGGGTCCACAACAATTTACATATCTTTGCGTTTGTGTCTTACATATGCACGTACAAAGAACACGTATTTCGTACATATATTTATGGACATAAGAAGAAGAAATTGAAGAAATTTTGGCGAAATTTCAACATCTTTTCAAAAGCAATAGCTCCGTTTCCTTTTGTTGAAATGCTCTTAAAATCAAAACTGCGCGATGAGATGTTAGTATATCTTTTGCGCAAACTGAAACGAGGAATAAGAGCAGAAAGAAATTTAGCAAATTACACACGAATACCGTGTCGTATCTATTAATCCGCGTTGTATCTATTTGACTGCGATACGGTTTTGAAATTTCTTGTCTATATAAGTTCAATGATCCAGTTTAGGTTAGGTTAGGTAAGGGTGGCTGTTCTGGGAAGGGACACACTTACACCATAGGGTCCGTTGTGATACCGAAGAAGGGTTGGCCCATCTCTGGCCACTACTCCATGGACCATTTGAAGTTGTTTAAGAACAGCAGGAGTGCTTTGACGTCGACGGACTTTAGGTTGGCGAGGTCGTCAAAGAGAGGCTGGCTCAAGTAAGTCCATCTCCTCATGGCAAGTGCTGGTCAGTGGCAGAGAAGATGGGATATTGTCTTCTCCTTCTCACCTCTGTGACAGCTCCTGCCGTAGTCGTGATACACTGTCAGGCCCAGGCGTTCAGTATACCTATCGCCCATCCAGTGTCTTGTAATAGCCGCAAAAACTTTTCTAACAGAGGTCTGTGGAAGGGATATAAGATCTTCGAAACGCCTGCGATTGTACTCAGACCATACCCATACCAGACCCATACCAGGTTTACATTCTTCTGTTCTGCTAGCTCATTTAAGAACGAACGGCAGTCCTGTGCTGACGGATTTAAGGGCTGCTTGGCTGTCGGTGAAGATTGTAATGTCCCTGCACCTAATAATGTTCTGTCTTATACATTCCCTTACGTCATGAATAGCCATCACTTCCGCTTGATATACGCTACAGTGATCCGGCAGCCGAAATGATAGACGCAGATGTGATCAGTTTAATGTTTATGTGTTTTTCAAAACAGATGTTAAACGAAAATACTTACTTCATAAAGTTGCTTGAGATTGCGTATTGATTATCATTTATATTATTCAAATGAATGTACCAACGTCAAAAAGCCTAAGGCCAGTAAATGTTCTCATTTATTACGCATATAATGTGTGCTGTTTTCGATGTTTTCATAATTAATAAATAAAAAAAAATTAGTAGCGCAGAAGCTGCATTAGCTAAGCAAATTCCCTCAGAGATTGAAAAAATAACACATTAATACTAATTTTTAAAGAGTACTTTTTTGAAGTTCAAAATTTCGTACTTTGTTCATCCCCCACCCTTTGTTGTATATACACATACATACATATACATATAAATTTTAACGATGGCCAATTTTGACATCTATTAGGTAGGATCGATGGATATTTGTAGAAATTTTTTCAAAATTCCACCATCAGTACAAAAGCAATAGCTCCATTTCCTTCGACAATTCGCTAAAACAGATTCTCCATATTTTTTTCTAAACCCTCGTTTGCCTAAAGTCTTACATAATAAAAATGGATTAAAATTCGATACGATAATGCCAACATGAATATATTTAAAATGACACAATATTCACAATTATTCTACATCATATTTTTTTTTTTTTAATTTGGGCATATTTTATTGTTTTTTTTTTCTACTAGTGTTATTATTTACCATACCCGCAAGGCATACAGTATTATCATAATAGTCTACCATTTTACTCATATGAGTAAAATTGTTGATTAAAATATGATACATTAAATTTTACATGAAAAATAGAAGACAGCATTTTATATTCGGGGAAAGAATGACATCCATATTTAAATCAAATTCTTCATGCTTAAATAAAACTCATTGCTCTAAAGACATAGTACATTATGATTTCAATTGTGTGGAAATTCTTTGAGAGATTTTTTCATGCCAGTAGATAGTAGTAGATAAGAATGATAAGCGTCGACACAATAAAAAATATTTACGCTATTTTTTACGGGAACTACAATGACTTTATATCGACTAATATTTTGATATGAAATAAACATCGATAGGACCTATTTATGATTTATTCAATCAAATGAAACATTGGATCTTGTGGTTTGGTTTTTTTGATATGATATACATCAAATCAGGTGTATTTGTTTTTTTGATATGTTGTTTGTATCTCTTCATAGGATAAGATTGAAGAAATATAATTGCAAATACAAAATGCAAAAATTTTGTATTTTATTTTGATGAATAAAATTTCAAAAATATTAAAAACAAGTGAAAACAAACAATTGGCTGAGTTAACTCTTAAAATACCAAGTAGAGACATTGTTGATTATCGTTTACTTTTTTACGTTATGCAAGTAAAGAAAGATAGTCACTATTACACGCAAAGTAATAAGAGTATCTTTCTTTTCTTTTCATATACTATAAACAAACAAACACATACATAATATATATAGCGCATAAATATATATATACAATACCTGTTTACATACTATATAATGTTTCTAAACAAAAGTTGTTCATTTTTGTTACAAGAAACATTTTTCTTCCTACGAAAAGACCCAATTGACCTATTTCGCTCATTTACGAACTCGACACGCTATAAAAGTTTCGGCTTGATATTCCTTTTTGATATTGATTCATCGTGTTCGCAGATCAACAGACGGACAGACAGATTGACAACCGGGAAGGGACTCTTTAGGTGATTTTATGAACACTTAATATAAGCATAAATATTTTTAAGCGTTATAAACTTGGGACTAAACTTAATATACCTTGATATATTTTATACATACATGGTATAAATATTTATAAACTTATAAACTATTATACTTACTATAAATGTATAATATTTATACATTTACAAACTTATTTAATTAAATAATTTATCTAAATTTATTTAGAGATTTGAAACTTGATGACTTTTGTATTTATTCTAAATGGTGACGATTGCGTTGATAGGATTTGTTTCTTACGACTTTAGCACTACTACGCCAGTCGCTGTATTGTAGCAATTTTCGTATTTGAAAATTAAAAAAACTTTTAACAAAAAGAAAATCGACTTCTTAAAAAGTAACAAAATAGCGATAATATAATGTAGTTAAAATTAATGCTATTTTTGGAGTTGGTGTCAGTCAAGGAAATAACTCTGACAGAAAAGTTCGCTAGATTAACTTGGCTGACACCGACTGCAAAAATAACAATAATTTTAACTACATTTTATTATTTTTATTTTTTTACTTTTTAGGGCATATTAATTCGTTTTGGAAAAGTTTTTCTTTTGAAGTCGGTTTTCTTTTTGTTAAAAGTTTTTTATTTTGTGATTTTTAGTGAATCTGAAGTACACTCACTAATTTGTCACTAAAAAGAGAATCATCGAAATCGGTTGGCGTGATATTGAGTTATTCGCCCTCTTGTCGTGCATACTTAATGCAAATTTAAGACTTTTATGGTTTTCTCACGGATGTCGTTGTCAAAACTGGACCAAAATTAAATGGGACCACACGAGAAGTACCAGCTTTCAAAAAGATCATCAAGAATCATCAAAATAGGTTCACCCAGTAGAAAGTTCTGAGGTAAAAAAAAATACATTAGAATTTATAACCTCTTCCATTTTTGTTTGAAGTCGGTTAGTAAAAGATTTGTTGAGTGGATATTGAAGGATTTCTTCAATTTGATTCACCCATGTTGGTTGAGTCCTAACTCGGAAAAATCCTTATTTCAAATCTTTATAGTAGTACAATAAATAACCCGGAAAATGTGGAAAAGTAAAAATTTTTTGTGTGCGTGTTTCTTAGACCTTTAGGAACATTCAGCCGCACTAACCTTGGCATAACAGAAAAAATTGAGGAAATTAGGGTAGTTTTCTCATCCCCAGAGCATTCCAAATAGTAACAGAGAAAATAAATCAATATTTAAACTCAAAGATCATCTCTTGAGTGTTTTTAAGGTCGCTGATCATGAATTCAAGGTTAAAAATCAACTGGATACGGTTGCAACCCCATTAAAACTACTCTTGAAGTGACAGAGACAAAAAATTTATTTAATTCAAAATTTTGTCTCAGAAATTGTCTCTCGTCGGTTTTTGAAGTCGTTGATAACGATTTTGAGGGCAAGAAGCAACTCAGGGGCGGCTGGGAACTACATTCAGTTGTTTTTTGTCCTCATATTGATGATTATCGACTCCGAAAACCGCAGGGAAACACGATTTTGAGGGCAATTTCTGAGGTGAAATTAAGATTTTTCAATGTTTTTTTATCATTGACAATTCTAGTGATAGTTTTAATGGGGTTGCAACCATCAAATTTACTTTTTGACCTTGGATTCGTGATCGGCGACCCCAAAAAACCCCCGAAAGACGATATTCGAGGAAAAATTTTTTCTCTGTTACTTCTAAGGGTGGATTTTAGGGGTGGCTTGGAACTATATTCAGTTGCTTTTTGCCCTCAAATTCATTCAAATTAACCTAGCTCTATTAGGTTGCAAGAATGTGGAGGCCTAGTCCCGGAATTAAGCACATAAGTGATAACTAGCGAAAATCTGACATCACAGCTGAAAAGAATGACCCAAAATTAGTGGGTTTCAAAAAAATTCCAATAAGATCGGATCAAAATTGCCTGTGTTGTTTAAAAAAATCGAACTTTTGAACTTGATGACGTCATCAAAATTCAAAATATTTAATTTGGCTCTATCACATCGAAATTTTATCCAATTTTGATAAACAAAGTATGTAATCCTACTAAATTTAGGCCATATTTTTCAAATTTATGATCAAAATTAACCTAGCACTAATAGGTTTCAAGAATGTGGAGGTCTGGTCCCGGAATTAAGCACATCAGTGATAACTAGCGAAAAACTGACATCACAGCTGAAAAGAATGACCCAAAATTAGTGGGTTTCAAAAAAAATTCCAATAAGATCGGATCAAAATTGCCTGTGTTATTAAAAAAATCAAATTTTTGAACTTGATGACGTCATCAAAATTCAAAATATTTAATTTTGCTCTATTACATCGAAATTTTATCCAATTTTTACAAACCAAGTATGTAATTCTACTTAATTTGGGCCATACTTTTCAAATTTGTGGTCAAAATTAACCTAGCACTAATAGGTTTCAAGAATGTGGAGGTCTGGTTTCGGAAATAAGCACATAAGTGATAAGTAGCGAAAAACTGACATCACAGCTGAAAAGAATGACCCAAAATTAGTGGGTTTCAAAAAAAATTCCAATAAGATCGGATCAAAATTGCCTGTGTTGTTTAAAAAAATCGAATTTTTGAACTTGATGACGTCATCAAAATTCAAAATATTTAATTTTGCTCTATTACATTAAAATTTTATCCAATTTTGATAAACAAAGTATGTAATCCTACTAAATTTAGGCCATATTTTTCAAATTTATGATCAAAATTAACCTAGCACTAATAGGTTTCAAGAATGTGGAGGTCTGGTTTCGGAAATAAGCACATAAGTGATAAGTAGCGAAAAACTGACATCACAGCTGAAAAGAATGACCCAAAATTAGTGGGTTTCAAAAAAAATTCCAATAAGATCGGATCAAAATTGCCTGTGTTGTTTAAAAAAATCGAATTTTTGAACTTGATGACGTCATCAAAATTCAAAATATTTAATTTTGCTCTATTACATCGAAATTTTATCCAATTTTGATAAACAAAGTATGTAATTCTACTAAATTTGGGCCATACTTTTCAAATTTATGATCAAAAATAACCTAGCTCTGTTAGATTTCAGGAATGTGGAGGTCTGGTCCCGGAATTAAGCACATAAGTGATAACTAGCGAAAGTCTGACATCACAGCTGAAAAGAATGACCCAAAATTAGTGGGTTTCAAAAAAAATTCTAATAAGATCGGATCAAAATTGCCTGTGTTATTAAAAAAATCAAATTTTTGAACTTAATGACGTCATCAAAATTCAAAATATATATTTTTGCTCTATTACATCGAAACTTTATCCAATTTTTATAAACCAAGTATGTAATTCTACTAAATTTGGGCCATACTTTTCAAATTTGTGGTCAAAATTAACCTAGCACTAATAGGTTTCAAGAATGTGGAGGTCTGGTTTCGGAAATAAGCACATAAATGTTAACTAGCGAAAAACTGACATCACAGCTGAAAAGAATGACCCAAAATTAGTGGGTTTCAAAAAAAATTCCAATAAGAGCGGATCAAAAGTCATTCAAATTAACCTAGCTCTATTACGTTTCAAGAATGAGGAGGCCTAGTCCCGGAATTAAGCACATAAGTGATAACTAGCGAAAATCTGACATCACAGCTGAAAAGAATGACCCAAAATTAGTGGGTTTCAAAAAAAATTCCAATAAGATCGGATCAAAATTGCCTGTGTTATTAAAAAAATCGAATTTTTGAACTTGATGACGTCATCAAAATTCAAAATATTTAATTTTGCTCTATTACATCGAAATTTTATCCAATTTTTACAAACAAAGTATGTAATCCTACTAAATTTGGTCCATACTTTTCAAATTTATGATCAAAATTAACCTAGCACTAACAGGTTTCAAGAATGTGGAGGTCTGGTCCCGGAATTAAGCACATCAGTGATAACTAGCAAAAAACTGACATCACAGCTGAAAAAAATGACCCAAAATTAGTGGGTTTCAAAAAAAATTCTAATAAGATCGGATCAAAATTGCCTGTGTTATTAAAAAAATCAAATTTTTGAACTTGATGACGTCATCAAAATTCAAAATATTTAATTTTGCTCTATAAAATCGAAATTTTATCCAATTTTTACAAAGCAAGTATGTAATTCTACTAAATTTGGTCCATACTTTTCAAATTTGTGATTAAAATTAACCTAGCACTAATAAGTTTCAAGAATGTGGAGGTCTGGTTTCGGAAATAAGCACATAAGTGATAACTAGCGAAAAACTGACATCACAGCTGAAAAGGATGACCCAAAATTAGTGGGTTTCAAAAAAAATTCCAATAAGATCGGATCAAAATTGCCTGTGTTGTTTAAAAAAATCGAATTTTTGAACTTGATGACGTCATCAAAATTCAAAATATTTAATTTTGCTCTATTACATCGAAATTTTATCCAATTTTGATAAACAAAGTATGTTATCCTACTAAATTTAGGCCATATTTTTCAAATTTATGATCAAAATTAACCTAGCACTAATAGGTTTCAAGAATGTGGAGGTCTGGTTTCGGAAATAAGCACATAAGTGATAAGTAGCGAAAAACTGACATCACAGCTGAAAAGAATGACCCAAAATTAGTGGGTTTCAAAAAAAATTCCAATAAGATCGGATCAAAATTGCCTGTGTTGTTTAAAAAAATCAAATTTTTGAACTTGATGACGTCATCAAAATTCAAAATATTTAATTTTGCTCTATTACATCGAAATTTTATCCAATTTTGATAAACAAAGTATGTAATCCTACTAAATTTAGGCCATATTTTTCAAATTTATGATCAAAAATAACCTAGCACTAATAGGTTTCAAGAATGTGGAGGTCTGGTTTCGGAATTAAGCACATAAGTGATAACTAGCGAAAGTCTGACATCACAGCTGAAAAGCATGACCCAAAATTAGTGGGTTTCAAAAAAAATTCTAATAAGATCGGATCAAAATTGCCTGTGTTATTAAAAAAATCAAATTTTTGAACTTATTGACGTCATCAAAATTCAAAATATATATTTTTGCTCTATTACATCGAAACTTTATCCAATTTTTACAAACCAAGTATGTAATTCTACTAAATTTGGGCCATACTTTTCAAATTTGTGGTCAAAATTAACCTAGCACTAATAGGTTTCAAGAATGTGGAGGTCTGGTTTCGGAAATAAGCACATGAATGTTAACTAGCGAAAAACTGACATCACAGCTGAAAAGAATGACCCAAAATTAGTGGGTTTCAAAAAAAATTCCAATAAGAGCGGATCAAAATTGCCTGTGTTGTTTAAAAAAATCGAATTTTTGAACTTGATGACGTCATCAAAATTCAAAATATTTAATTTTGCTCTATTACATCGAAATTTTATCCAATTTTGATAAACAAAGTATGTAATCCTACTAAATTTAGGCCATATTTTTCAAATTTGTGGCCAAAATTAACCTAGCACAAATAGGTTTCAAGAATGTGGAGGTCTGGTTTCGGAATTAAGCACATAAGTGATAACTTGCGAAAAACTGACATCACAGCTGAAAAGAATGACCCAAAATAAGTGGGTTTCAAAAAAAATTCCAATAAGATCGGATCAAAATTGTCTGTGTTATTAAAAAAATCGAATTTTTGAACTTGATGACGTCATCAAAATTCAAAATATTTAATTTTGCTCTATTACATCGAAATTTTATCCAATTTTAACAAACCAAGTATGTAATTCTACTAAATTTGGGCCATACTTTTCAAATTTGTCAATTAACCTAGCACTAATAGGTTTCAAGAACCACAGAGAGACAATTTCTGAGGTGAAATTCAGAATTGTCAATTTTTATTCTCATGACACTTCTAGGGGTAGTTTAAATGGGGTTGAAACCATTCTCAATTGCTTTCTGACTTTAAATTAATGAACAGCGAACCTTAAAGCCCCACAAGAGACGATTTCTGAAGCAAAATTTTGAATATAGTAAAGTTTTTGTTTATCACTTCTAGGGGTAGTTTTAGTGGGATTGCAACTGTATTGAGTTGCTTTGTAACCTTAAATTCATGATCAGGGACCTCAAAAACCCTCGAAAGACGATTTTCGAGTAGAAATATTGATTTGTTTTCTCTGTCACTATTTGGAATGCTCTGGGGATGAGAAAACTACCCTATTTCCTCATTTTTTTCTATTATGCCAAGGTTAGTGCGGCTGAATGTTCCTAAAGGTCTAAGGAACATGTACACAAAAAATTTTTAAAATCGGAGCTGTTCCACCACTTTTCCACATTTGATGGTATTTTCCGGCTTATTTACTACACTATAGGTACCAAACTGACTGCTGTGAAGCTGATGTTGATCTTTAGATTACAGATTGGATTTTGGTTGTCGAAACTGATGTGTAGTCAGTGTAATTAAGGGATAATTGTAGAATTCACATAGGTCATATGATTTCTTCTGCGTTGGGAGATTCGTTGTTCGTCTTTACATTTGTCACAGTGTCATTGAAATTTTTATAGTCGAATCTATTACGTTATCTATTCCTGCATTATAGTGTGAGTTTGTTATCGATCATTCAGAAACTTTAAATCGAATATGCATAAAATTCGTTATCGTTCAAATTAAGTATACTGAAAATTCAATTGAGGGAATAAGAAACTTTATTAATTATTCCACGCTTGATTCTAGCTTTGATGTCTGTGATTCTGTTTTGAAGTATTTTTAATTTTTATTTTCAAAATAATCGATTTGGAGTATGCAATGTTATTAAATGACACAGGGTTGTGCATTTTGCGTAGTGAGTTTCAATAAGTTCCATTTGATTTTCTATAAAAATTTATTATCTTTCTGGAAAAGTTGTAGGAATTTATTAACTTTGTACTTATTTATTTATTGGAATTACTAAGTTAAGTAGTCTCCATTAACTTATGGAAGATTCCAGAAATTTATTAGTTCTTTGTGTGTAAGAGTGACTATCGTGACATAAAAAACAAATGATTGCGTATTCAACACTGTCTATACATGATATTTTAGCAATTAACAGTCAATTGTTTGTTTTCACTTGTTTTTATTTTATTTTATTTTTTATATAACATGAGTACAAAAGTACATAGATAATAGAATCATAATTTTTTTAATACCTACCTACAATTGACAAATGGTAAGTAACCTGGAAATCCAAATTTTGAGAAACCCTAATCTTAGTGTGTACTTCGAACACGAACAAGGACGTTTCGCATTAGAAACTATTCATCATAACTAATATAATCGTAAAACAAGCCTGAAAAACATATCATAGATACTATATCCATTATAAACCTACAATTTACCGTGGTCCCCTTAGGCCTAAAATCATACGTTCACACACAAATAGTATAATTAGCATTTTAATTTCGATTTAAAAAAACACAACTTAAAAAAACCATCCTTCGTATGCATTTTGCATACAAACTGTAAATTGTATATAGAGGTCGTGTGTCGTGTGCCCTTCTCATCGACTTTTTTCATATTTTAATATGGTTTCATTCATTAAAATAATATTTTAGTCGAAATAAAATGAAATTTAACATACAAAAGTAATGTGTCTGTATAAACAGAGAAATTTTACAATTGAATAAATATAGTAGTTCTCATATATACAAAATGTATTCTGATACAATGTGTTTAAAAAATTTACGCATAAATTATTTATTACGGATAAATTAAATGTAAATACTGAAAATCATGTTTATAAATGTTATATATTCGCACCGTGCGTGAGTTTTATTGGAGGCGTTTCCATAGTAACGATACACTACTTTAATTATAGAATTGTATGGATGCATATATAATTATTGTATCACAAATTTAAATAAATAATTATGATAATTTACATTTGAAAAATAATATTTGTGCAATTTGATTTCTTATTTTAACAATTTTTAATGCATTAAGTTGAATTAATTAGTGTTTTCCAATAATTTTAATTTGACATTTTCTATAACATTAACATGTAAATAATTGCAAATTAGTCATACAGCCTCCTTTATCGCCAAAATTTTCACTGGAAGCGCTGGCATCGATTTTATTGTCCCTACCATGACTGCGCACACAACAAATACGATAATTCTCAATTAATATAAAATTGTCAGAAATGATACTAAGAATTTGGCGAAATTTTTCCCAGAGTGAGAAACTCAAAGGAGTGGTATATATGTTTATCAGTCTATATATGTGTGTTCTTATATGGCACACTAGACCAGATTCTGACGTTATTCGATTTATCTTAACCTTGAGAGTGCTACTAAACATATGGAAGTAATGAAAATTCAATCTGGCGACCACCAAACGCCATATTGTGAAAAAAAAAAGAAAGTCGACGAACATTAAAATCAGTTCACGTGTTTAGTCTCAAAGAACCAAACATCCACCTCAAAGGACCAAAACTATTTGAATTAAAGTTTAAACCTTAATAAATTGTGGAAAACAAAAACAAAAAACTGTTGTGCCCGACTAATTAAGGATGTATGAGCACGGTAGTGAAGACACAAATTTAAAAAAATATATTTTTTCTATTTTGATGGTGAATTATATTATAACTTGACAGTATAAGACGAAAAGTAAGAAAAAATTTTTCGATAGCTGGAGTAATATTCAAAATATCGAAAATAGAAAATTTTGTTTAATTATTTAGCTTTAATCTATCGAAAGCAAGGCAGGTATCGAAAAGTTTTATTCTTATTTTTCTTCTACATTTATGAAGCTATAACATCACACTTGAAAACAAGATAAAAATAATTTCAACCACAAGTCTAAATTTGCCTTGGCGGTCCCACTACCTTAAGCCCATTTTATTGTGAAATTTATAGTCATTATTATGCTAAAAAGAAAAAATTAGAAAACAAGAAATTGTATGTGATATTTATTCATCATAAGCCTGATGCAATTGCAATAAAGTACTGCAAGGTTTCAAATGTTACGTATTTTAAGTATATCACAAAATATAACTTGTTCAGATTCGAAACGGTAACCACGATAGATGTACGTCTTTATTACTGTCTTTTAAATCTACACCAATTTCCATTAATATAAATTTCGTTATCTATATTAACTTCGTTTTCCTCAAGTCAATACACCTCGACTTACTGATTTTGATATTTAACAGCGACAGTTATCGTTTTTTGAAATTTAGATTACATCTGAATTTGGTCCATTATCTCCGTCATGATATTTCCTCCAAAGTCACAGGATGGATCTCTCTCTGATCTTGTAAACAACAGATTTGCATACAAATTGTCTGCGGAAAAATTGTTAGTAGTTTCAAATTTAATCTCTGACTTCAGGGTCGATGGAATTTTAGATCAGAATTAATCTCCAATTCATAAATAACAAGAGATAATAATAAAATGCAATACTAAAGGACCTTGGACAGTAAAAATAAAATATGAAATTTTCAAAGTTTTCTCAACGTTTCGTTGGTGTTTATTTCCAATTTTTAGTGTGTTGTGAAAACTGGTCTATAATACTAGGCCCAATCAAGTTAAAATTACACAACAGTTTTTATTTGTTTTGGGCATGGTATCATGGACCAGATTTTATAACACAAATACTAAACCCAAGTAATCTCCAGAAAGCGTTGGAAATAAGGACCAACGAAACGTTGAGAAAACTTTGAAAACATGCTTATGTTTATCTTGTGCTTTGCATATCTCGAAAGGATTTATATATATAAAAAAGGATTTATATATACAGGGTGTTCTGTTATTGACTGCAGTTCGTCGGCCTACAGAATAAGCTCATAAAGACGAAGGAAAATGTCATTTACCAATTTTGGATTGGTGCCCTAGTTTGGGCGCTACAGGTATAGCAAAAATTGATAAATTTGTTCATTCACTGACCATGATTCGATAACCAGCAGCCAATGATAATCAGTAGATTATCATATTTATTCATATTAAAGATATTAGTATATTTCATTCAATAATAAATATTAAACTAAAGAAGGGATATGAACTGATTTCGATTGGATTATATCATTTTGAAAAAACATTTTAAAAAAGTATTTGATTGGTTTGGTCAATGTTTTGTTGTTTAACTTTTGAAAGAAAGAAATTTTGAGACCTTGTGTGTATATATTAATATTTATTTATAGTATTTCTATTTCCGATTTCAATAATAATATTATTTATTATTGATTGATTCACTTACAGTTCATATAAATTTTTTTTTTTTCACATATTTGAAAACACTACTATACTAAAAAAAAAAAAAAAATTCAACAAAAAAACAAATAAATCCTATCCTTTGTGAATTTGTCCCAAATGGTGAATAAATTTTTTTATTGTTTAAAAATGCGTAAATTTTTCACATAAATCATATTATTTGTTTGAGTGAATATACAATAATTTATCAATATTTTCAATAAATGATAAATAATAAAAATATGTTTAAAAAACATTTTTATTGTTGATATTTTAATGCTATTTGTTTGATACATTACAGGCTTTCGAATTGTCTTATCTTAATATATTGACGTTGTACGTATCTTTGAATTGATTTTTTTTAAATAGTCGGTATCAAGTTATGACAGTACAACTATATACAGCCATTATATATATACCGGATTGGTAATTTTTGAAGATCACTAGGCCAGAGTGATAGAGGATGGGCTTTGATTTTCCGCTTGCGGGTGCTCTTTCTAAATATTTAAGTGTCCTGTGACTCGATGAACATAGCTTAAGAGCGTAATCAATGGGAAACTTTAGGCTTATGCGCACTTTTAAATTTAATCAATAAAGTAGACATTTTTGATTAAAGTAGTTTAATGTTTTATTTATTAAAAATTTTTGTATTGTTGGTCAATCAATATGAACATTGAACCTAGCATCAAATCAAGTCTTTTTTTATATGTTGTTTGCAATGTAAAGGCAATTTCATCCAATTTTTCGCCCTCCGCAAACGATCGGATCATGCAGAAAAATAAGAAATACCTCGAAAATTACGACCTTGTTTCACTTTTGCCGATTTTGACCTGGAAGGACAGGTTTTTCTTCAAAAATTGTAGTACTATCCGTTATTATAAGACCAATATAAACAAGAAGTGTAACAAGAAAAAATAGACAAACTTTGAAAACCTATATTTCTGAAGCTATTGGTCGTTTGGACACCGATTTTATCATAAATTGTTGAAAATTTAAACTTCTTGAAAAATATATACTACAATTTTTGAAGAAGAACTCATCCTTCCGGGTCAAAATCGGCAAAAATTAAAATAAGTTTTCCGAGATCAAAAATACCTGATGATGTAAGGTTCACGCTGCTTGCATGTATAATTTGATGGAATCATTGCTAACACAATAGTAAATCAAGTTTTGGTTCAAAATGTTCTCCCGCTGCTTGGCAACACATTATTGCTCTTCTAGTAATTGAAAACGTAGCTCTCTGAAGAGTACTTGGGTACTCACGAGACGACCTTGTTGCCCTTCAGGAGCTACGTTTTCAATTACTAGAAGAGCAATAATGTATTGTTAGGCGAAAATATGTTAACCGGAGCCTGTATATATTAACGTTTTGTGGTCAAAATGTAGTTCTGCAGAAGTGTCACCAAACCATACTGAAGATGATTACTTGGTAGTCAAAATTCGTAATATTATAATATAAAATAGACCAAAATAGACAAGGAAATTGGATAAGTAATCAAAATTCAGTTTTGTAGTAAGATAACATCTATGGTTACGGTATATGGTAGTTTAATAATGTGAAGATTTTTGACATTATAAGCCCCCTTGCAAAGTTATGCGCCGGTAAATTAATTATACGGCATAATTTTTGTATGTGTTTTATGTGTCAGATAAACCTTTCCAAATTCTAGCAAAATCAATTTATTTAGCCCCACTAACTTTACCAACTTTTCACCGACCTTCGTTTTCCAGTACCCCTAAATGCAACTTTGAACTAACGTAATTTCAGTGAAATGAGCCCTTTTTAAGTTATACTCTACCTGATATTCGTTGTGTGCGTAGTCATGGTAGGGACAATAAAATCGATGCCAGCGCTTCCAGTGAAAAATTTTGGCGTTAAAGGAGGCTGTTATGACTAGTTTGCAGTTCTTTACATGTTAATGTTATAGAAATGTCAAATTAAAATTATTGAAAAACACGAATTCATTAAACTTAATGCATTAAAAATTGTGAAAATAAGAAATCAAATTTCACAAATATTATTTTTCAAATGTAAATTATCATAATTATTTATTTAAATTTGTGAGACAATAATATTAAATATTCAATGTAAGTCTTAAATGCAATCCATACAATTATATATGCATCCATACAATTCTATAATTAAAGTAGTGTATCGTTACCATGGAAACGAAACTCACGCACGGAGCGAATAGCGTTGTACAGTCGTTTCACCCTTTATGTATATATATTAAAATTTAAACAAACTTTTATGTAAATATTTCTTTTAAGTCATAATAATAATAATAAAGTATTTCTGAGCTGTTTTTTTAACAACAGAATGTTGTACAAAATTTGTTTCTATATAATTCTTTGAAAAGCCATAGTTTACCATAGGAAAAAGAATAGAGTAGTGGATGGTAATATAGCACCACCCCAAGCATTGTTATGTTTGACGTGGCTACATTATTTTCAATTATATTCAATTACTAAAATTTATAAATTATTATCTTTTTCGGCTTCTAATTTTGACTATAAAACAGTTTTAATTTTTAAACCATCTATATATGAAATATAACAAGATTTACCAATTTTAGTCCAAGGTTTTTTTCAACAGATACCAGACAATTTTGATGTTTAAATTAACAAAAAATTTGTTTTTGTACCAATATCTTAATTCTCCCGATAATATTTTTTAAACTTTACAAGCTTATACATTCACTTACCATATACCTATATAGTGAGTCTTAAAACAGTTTCCAGTCATATATTTCGAAAACGGAATAAGACGTGGGAACTTAGCACTAAAAATGATCAAAGTTCGAAAAATTTTAGTAGAAAAGTCGGATTTGCGATCTTCGGCATTCGATTCGTTAGAGCGTTAGGAAATTTTGTGACCTAATTTAATTTATAATAACTTAAAAATATGCAATTAGCATAATCAATATACATTTTATAATTGCATTTTAAATTGACCGTAAATATTAAGTTCACAATTCGGTTAATAGTGATGAAAACGATTTCAAACTTGTTAGGGGTTTTTGGGGGCCGCTGAAATATCGCGACAGAATTGGTCTCAGAGGTACCTGGTGCCAAGGGTTAATGGTTTCGCATCGTTTCCTGGAGTTTTCGGAAAATTAATATATAATTTGTCCAAACTCGAAAAATTTTTTCTGATAAAAATTTTGCGGCAAAGAACTAAAATCCGTTACAAAAAATATGCGGTTTCATTTAAAAAAAAACAAAGTTAGTCCTCTCGTTTGACCAAGACACAATCTCCATAAAATTATGGCAGCCATTTATTTGTGTTCAAAAATTTTCGAAAGGCAAATTTTCAACTCCCTATCTTCTATAGTTTGATACTTACGAAAAAGTGATATTTACCTACGAAAAAATGTTTCAAAAAAAGTTTTTATTTCTTTATATGGAAAATTTTTTACATTTTAATTTTTATCTCTATTATTTTACGGATCCTACGGACTCAACTCGACCTAATTGACTTATGTTGCCCTACAATACCTAAATGTCCTATGTTGTTCATTTACGAAATCAAACTCACTTTTTACGTCACGAGCACGCTATAAAATTTCAGCTTGATATCTCTTTCTTGAGTTATCATGTCGATGAACGGACAGACGAGCTAACAGACAACCGGAAATGGACTTTGAACGCCTTTACCAAAATTTTGATGATATGATCAATTTTTACAAACTTGGGAGTAACGTTAGTATACCTCGATTTATATTTCAATTTCATATACACAGGGTATAAAACTAAATACTATGTTTAGTTAGAAACTTTAATAAAAGTCAAGCTGTATAAATACAGGACGTAAATATGAATGAATATGTATCTACGCCCTCACATTATTTTGTTTTACAAACGTCATGCCATCTCGGGTTTTTTATAATTTGATTGAGTCATTAAACATACCCTTCCACTATTCGTCGCAGGTGTATATTACAATAATATGTATTTTAGACGTTTGTACTTGTGTTTAATAATGGCATTTGTAAACAATTTTTAATTGCACCTGAGAGAAATAATCACACAAAACACGCATAACTCTTTTTTTTAACTGCTATCTAAATACACTGGAAAATATTTTACAAATTTCACTCAACTTCAACTATCTAATCAAAACGAAAACGTATGCTACTTCAAATTTTAATTTTATTGAAATCTAAAGTCCTACTTTTAGTCGGAAATAGGAATACATAAAATAGCCATTCTTAGGGAGTCCTCAATAACAGCCCCGATTTTAATTATTTTTAAGTGTTTCTTTTTATATATTGTTTAACATCAAACTTTTCAAAGGGGCGAAATGAACTGGAGGGTGAAAATGCAATGTCCCGACTGGTATATCACCGCCTAGCTTAAATCGCTAATGATGCTACCTCAAAAGGCGGGATACTACCCCTTAGGGGAAGGCCACCATCTTGGTTTAAAGGAGTGAGTTTGTTATTTTGCAATAACTGCTACACTATTGATTTTAGTGACAAAAATGCCGAGAGAATAAAATCTACAAAAAAGTACCTATGCGGAAGTCACATATTAAACAATCTTCAGGAAACTTAGTGCAAAATTTGAAATAAATAATTTTGAAATTTTACGATGCTCATATTGCAACGAATATATGGGTATTTTACTCTCAAATAGCGTTATTTATGTTTTAGATGCCTGTAAGCGGTTTTTAAATAGCTCTGTATGCGCTTTGTTCGGGAATGCCGCAAAAATTGATTAGACGAATGTTATTGCCCTTTTAACGGGCAGCATAACATGCTGTCTATAACTTTCATTGAGACTTTTTTTCCTTTCCTTTCGTCGAAAATGCTTAAATCGCAAAAAGGAAAGGTAACTTACACAAAAAACGCAGGGGACCTTTTTTGTAAGGGTCCAAAAATGCTTTTAACACTTTTTTCACTAAAATAGTGTAGCAATTATTGCAAAAAAAGACTCACCCCTTCAAACCCAAACCCAAAGGAAAGCATCCTGCCTTTTCAAATTACAAAAAATAAACTGATCTATGACCATCCTGACCGAAACCAAAAAGTTGAGCTTCCCCACGAAAATGCGATTTACTCTATTGCTTTCGGCTAGAATTACTGTAATAGTAGGCTGGAGTTCTGATTTTAAAAGCATGTGTAACCGCTCACGTTATCGAAAATAATCATAAAATCTTATTTAAAAACTCGGCAAGAAAAATGAAGTTGGATGTTGTGACTTGTACACACACTGAAGTCACTCTAAGTTAAGCGTTTAAGTATTTCACGAATTCTATAAATTTATATGAATATTTTATTATTCTTTGAACTAATACATTTAATGTCACGTAATTAGAAAAATTTGTAGAATCACATATCTATTTAATTATACATTATAGAAAACTATGTCCATAGCAATTAATCTAACAAAAGTGAATCATTCTACATGTCTTGATTTCTGGTATATTTGATAGATTACCCAAGGCTACTATTTTTCATTTTATCTGGTCAAATTAAATAAAAAAAATATGAGTGAAGGAACTAAAACGGTAAGTTTTATCATAAAATTAGCTCAGATGAAAATTATAGATCAGATAATCTATAATATAAAAATGAATCGCTGAATGTGTTGCTAAGCGCAAATATAGAGAGCAGCTGAACTGGTTTCGCCAATTCATTTTTTTTTAACATTCCTTGACGTACGAGGATGGTTCTTACGGAGAGAAAAGTTTAAAAAAATTGCCTGAAAAAGTCTAAAAACAACACTTTTCTATATTCCCATATAGAAGATTTTTAATAATAATTAAAAGTCAATTTGAACTTTAAAACTGTATCATAAAGTTTAAATGTTAGTAGAGGGGTTTCGAGAAAGCAAAACAATTAAGTGACGCTAGTATCGTATAAAAAAAAAAGGAATCGACTGATAATCGGTACGAAGTTCAGCTAGTTAAATATAAAAAAATTATTTCCTAAGATCCACCGTTTCGGAGATATATCGATCCAAAAAGTTGGAAAAGACAAAGATACTAAATTGTATAAATATTATTTTTTTATTGGTAATTCACATAATAAAAGATTTAAATTTGTTAGAAAATACTATTAAATTTTCAATGTAAGCTATGGAATATGTCAATTCATAAAATCATATGACTATTACAACTCTTCCAACTTTTTGAATCGTTATATCTCGGAAATAGTGGCTCTTAGGAAAAAAAAAGTACTCAAACACTTTTTATATTTATTTTTCTGATCTACAGTTTTCGTCCGAACTAATTTTCTAATAAAACTTACCGTTTCGCAGGAAATCGCTTAAAACCGGTTTTTGTACTTTTAAATTTCATTTATGGTGGTGTTTTAAACAATCCTACCAAATTGCCGCCGAGTGCGAATTTTTGTACTTTCCGATATTTAAATTGACCGGGTAATAATTAGAATTTCATAAAAATTTCAAAGTTAATACTGAATTTTGAGAATTAATAATGGAAGTTTCATAATTGATTTTTAGTTTGTTGTCACTCAATAAATCCTTTAAAAAAACATTAATAAAGCCTTTATAAATATAGACAAAACGAATATATTCGATCCGTGCGTGAGTTTCGTTTCCATGGTAACGATACACTACTTTAATTATAGAATTGTATGGATGCATATATTATTGTATGGATTGCATTTAAGACTTACATTGAAAATTTAATATTATTGTCTCACAAATTTAAATAAATTATTATGATAATTTACATTTGAAAAATAATATTTGTGTAATTTGATTTCTTATTTTCACAATTTTTAATGCATTAAGTTTAATTAATTAGTGTTTTACAATAATTTTAATTTGACATTTCTATAACATTAACATGTAAAGAACTGCAAATTAGTAATGACAGCCCCCTTTAACGCCAAAATTTTTCACTAGAAGCGCTGGCATCGATTTTATTGTCCCTACCATGACTACACACACAACGAATAGCTTCCCAAAAGTTAGGTAGACCAATGTATTGAGTGTGATGAGGGGTTGTATTTCGCAGATGATCTAACTTTTATACGAATCGCACTGAGCTAACATTGCATCGTTTCATTTTATTTAACAATATTTTATGACTATGGTTGATGTTACAGATTTTATGGCCAATGTTATAGTGTATTTTTATATTCGTAACTTTATACGTTTTTGTTTGTTACGTTTATGTAATAGAGAAAATGTCAATATTCGAAAAAAAAAATGTTATAGTAAATAGATAGACACCATTTTATCATGGGAATTGATATAATTATTATGGAAAAAAAAATCATTACTAAAACCACTCTGAACAAAAAAATGAATGTGGTTTTAAAATCAACACTTTTATTTATATTTGAATATGGACACATTAGTATTGCTAAAGAAGCAAAACCGCTAGAATATGACACGTCATTTTTGATTGATCAATTTTGAACACGTCCATTTTGATGAAACCAGTGAAGCCAGTAGTCTAGTCTATCTATTTTGAGCACAATGTTAAATTTTCGTAACCAACATACAGCAAATGAATACATGTAAAAAGTCGGAAATTTTCTAAATAATCTATCTATATGAATAAATTAAATATGTATAAACTAGCTGTGAACTACCCGCTTTGCTGGGCAACATCCCCACTTGCACCCCTCCCTCCACATTTCCTTGCGTGTGATAACAGTTTTGTAATGTACACGTCATGCTCTTTTATTTGATACCCCACTTAGGTATATTTGTAAATATTCGCTAATTCCTTCCCACTTTCTCGCTACACCTTTCTACCCTCCGAAGGTTAAAAGTAGATAAAAACAATAGATCTTTGAAGCTGGTTGTATATCGTGTCAATATTTGAGATTAGTCGATGCACAACTTTTTTAGTTTTTGAAGCATATCCCTTTCAACCCCTATTTCAACCCCTTACTCTACTATAATATGGATGTATTATACATAAAAACCTTCCTCTTAAATCACTCTATCTATTAAAAAAACCGCATCAAAATCCGTTGCGTAGTTTCAAAGATTTAAGCGTACATAGGGACATAGGGACATAGGGGCAGAAAAAGCGACTTTGTTTTATAATATGTAGTGATGATTAAATATGTATAAATTCTGTTTCAAGAGAAGGTTTTTTTCAATTGTCTAATGCATACGATCTACTGACTTTTTAAAATTTCTAGCACAGTTTTATAGATGCCCAAACAAATTTGTGAAGATAAAAGCCTCCATCAATAACTAAGACATCACGTATAATATAAATATCAACTAGAAGCAAATATACCATTTCAAAATGTTTCACAACCGATTTTTCGCATGTCACCGATCAATTAATCAAGCGCACAATATCCGCACATATTCAGGCAACTATAGAAGAAAATTTTAAGCACAGAAACCTTTTTAAAAAAAGCAAGCGTATATGAGCTATTGGAATTTAAAGAAAAACGGTTTTTTGACGATAAAAGCGATTTTTGTCAAAACTTTTCAATATTTTCAAATTTGCAAAAACGCTCTTCTTGGGCATATTAAGGATTATTAGGCATATATTTTTCCAAGAGATACGGGCGTTTCAAAAAAATGTAATTTTGAACAGTGTTTTCTCGAACGATTTAGGCGAGTGCTGACGGGTTAACAGCTATTCTTAAAAATTAACAAGAATTTCAGTGCCCTATATCATTGCCATGTATCATAATTTGGGAAAATTAACTTTTATTTTCTGCTTATTAAGGCCATTCAATAAAAAGCAAAAATAATTATTTTGAAGATATTTTTGATACATCACAGTAATTATCGAGAGTATTCTTAATACAAAACAGAACGTATACATTTGGTGTAATAAAAAGATATATATATTTAACTATTAAAATGTATTTGTTATGTGAAACATAACGAATTCACAATAATTTAACGTATAGCGGTATAGCCTGCCTGGTATAGGAACTAACTGCATTTATGACTTTTTAAACAAATTTTATTACATCTTCATGTTATAAAATACTTAAGACTCAATGTGAAAGCACTTACTAAAGTTACTATACTATATACTTGTGAGATGTACAAAATAATAATATTATAATTCATGTGTTGTAAAAAGCTAACCAAAGAAATTATGTATCTACAGTTGCAGTTATATAGCAAGTAGCAGTGAAAAGTTTATAGTTTTCTATGAGTAATTGAAATCTATTCAATTATATATTATGTTATTTTGTATTTAAAATACTTGGTGGAATACAGAATGTCTCAATGTGCCAGTGACAACGATAGTGATAGGAAAAGTTTATGAATTTCTTAAAAGAAAAGGTTCTCGCTTCAAAAAACAAAATTAAACATTACATGACATCTTTATGCTTTGAAGTACTCAAAATTCCGCAATTACTTGCAATCAGACTGTGAAAGAAAAGAAAGAAAAAAAATATATTATTTTTATAAAAAGAAAACATTTTCATTTCCTATTGATAAAAAAATAAGAGGATGAACATACTGTACACTGAAAAAGAAATTAAAATCATGATAACCTCATCCCGAAGTTGGCCGTTTGATATTTAAATAAAGTAAAAATACATTCAAACAATTCCCTAACGATTAGAACAAGTTCAGCTAAATATTTTCATTTACAACCAACATCGATAGCGTAGTTGGTTAAGCTGTAGGCTTAGGACACTAAAATCTATAGTAATCCATATGTCGCTGGTTCAAATCCGACTCGAAGAAATCTAATTTTTTTTAAAATAAACTTATCAGGTATAAATCTTTAATTTTTTTACCTGCTCATGTAGTTGTGACAATCACAACACTATTTTGTTATAATATTTATAAGTGGTAGAACCAGAAAGTGACACTTTTGGTAGAACGACGGATTATCTATAATTTTTGTCTGAACTATTTTTGCTGTTAAACTCACCGTTTTGCTGAAAAAAGCGAAAAACCTATTTTTGTAAACTTCCCCCCTCAATAGAATTTTTTGCACAAAGGGGATTGATGGGGACTTTTCACAATTCATTTATAATAGTATGCTGAACATTCATACCAATTTTTAGCTCTATGATAATTTTTGTAACCTTCAAAGTGTAATTTGACTGGATAATTACGCCTCACAACGACAAACAACGTAGAAAATTTTTAAAACCAAATGGGATTCTTTCGTACTTCCGATTCTGTTAGCAACTTTAATTATATCTACTTAATATATACATTTTAAGAAATTTTGGGCCACTCAACGGCAAAAACATGTTATTTCTACTACAAATTCCATCTACCCACGTCAAAAAAGTTTCAAATAAGGATAATTAAAAGGTTGGAACAAACTAAAACCCAGAAAATAAAAATTAATTAAATGGACACATTTTTGGCGAATTTTCCTCGCTGTATTCAGTTATTTTGCTGTCTGATTTGTTTTCTCAATAAAACGAGTGGTTAATGGGCTCAATGACGGCAAGTAACGCACCATGACCTTAGTTTTACAATAATTTTTTACCCAATAGACATTTTTGAAAAATTCGAAATATGTCTGATTTGTAATTTACATATCTATCTATATTTCAATTAAAAATTAATTTTAAATTTAAAATAAAATTTGAATAAAATTTATATTTTGCTATTAAACCAGGAAATATGAGTAAATTGCACTTGTTTAAACAAAAATTTGTATAAAAAATTGATGCTGCCACTTTGAAAATAATAGCCTTCCAAATTTGGAATCAGCGGGTGAAAATACTGCGAAAAACTTTTAGTCATTGATATAAAATGCAAGTTGTAACAGAATTGTCAAAATTCAAGTAATTATAAAAATTCTGATAAAGTAACTACTGAATTCTAGAATGACAAATTCGAAGTGTATTCTTATAATAACACATAATCTAAAATTTTTCGGGTAATAAAATTGACAAAGAAACATATATCATAAGTATTTTGCTACTACTATATACAAATTAGAAAATTTCTCGTTTGTAGAAATTTATAAGAAATTTATAAAAAAATAATAACATTGAAAATCAAATTCCAATATTTTACAATACCCCGCCCTTTTCCACATTTTTACAGGTTCTCGAATTCAAAACGTTATGTTACTTAAATATACCAGCTTTCAGAAACGAAATCTTAATGTATACTAATTTCAAAGACTCGGCTGTACAGATTTGGTAAGTTGCTGAATAATTTTCATCTGTAATTTGTTATCAAATTTTGATGTAAGCGCTATACTTTTACATTCTGTATTCATCGTTTTTTTTCATAAGACTGCACTTCAAGTTTTTATTGTTACTTGACTGGTATACTGTTATTACTATTGTATTATCGACAAGAGGTGACTCATCATCAATATATGTAAATATAACTCTTATAATATTATGGTTGAAATTTAGTTCTTCTGGCGTCATCTTATCAAATCACGGTATCGAGTTTTTCAAATAACGAAATTTTTAGAATAAAATGATAGATATAACAACAAAAGTTTAAAAACGGCTTCATATGTACATACATTATACGTACGCTCTTTTCGTCTCTGCTCTTTTTATGTAATATACACTGAATGTAAAATCCGTTTATTCTAAATTTCGTCATTGAACATGAATAATTTTTGCAGGATCCCGTTTAAAAATGCTCCTGAACGTTAAAGTGCAGGTGCTGGTTGGTAACCCGGTAGGATATTGTTTAAACTAATTTTTTTAAGGAAATAAATAATATTGATCGAATTGCTTGGGAAAAAATTTTACCATATATTTGGGGTCAAAATTAACAAAAAATTTTCTTAGGCATATTTCTCTAAGCCCGCAAGATTTTGAGAAAAAATCTGATTTTTAATATGTATAAAACTTTTATTTGTGTATAGCTTACTCAATAACATGCCGCAAAATATTTTTGGTCTAATTGAATTTTTAAGTGCTTGATTGTTCAACCACCCAAAAATAACAATTTTCTGTTCTTACATGCTAGAAAAATGAGATTTTCACCAATCGACTCGAAAGCAAAAAATAAAAAATTCTTTTCCACAACAGACCCCCCCCCTCTCCCAAAGATTGGACAAATCGTTCTAACGGTTTTTCTGGAGGGTTGTGATGTAGAAAATGCAATTTTTCAAAGTTTTCTATTAATTTGATTTTATTTGGAGTCGATTTGTGAAAATCCCATCTTTCTAGAATGTATAGAACAGAATCGTTATTTTTGGATGGTTTTTCAAACGTTCAATTCGCAACAATTAACAGTCAAGCACTCACAACGCAATTTACGCAAAATTGTTTGCTGGATGTTGTTGAGTAAGCTTTACACTGCGAACAAAAATTTAATACAGACTAAAAATCTGATTTTTCTATACACTTTCTGAGGAAGGAAAATCGTAAAAATCGCGTTTCTTCAAATTTTACACATTTTTACTTTATTATATTATAAATATAATAAAGTATTGTGATCGAAAAAAAAATCGATATCGGAGTTTCAACGGAAATACACGTTTTGAAGGTCCCTGATTCCAAAAAAGTGGTTTATAAAAAATGTTGCGTCCGTCGGTATGTCGGTATGTCAGTATGTCGGTATGTCTGTTACCATACTGGAGCCTTCAATTTTCAACCGATTTTTCTCAAACTCGGTATATAGGTTCAGTTTGGTCATAATTCAGTTTGGTATGTACTGGTCATGCATTTCGTATATTAGCAAAAATTATTTTTTGATATGGATGGGAATTGGACATACGGTATAAAATCAATTAACTAATTAGAAAAAAAAGTGTATTTGAAATGAATTTTTTACAACTCCTTGCATTACGATTAGGAAATAAAAGACAGCAATAAATGTAGCTTTAGCACGGTTAAGTAAGTATTTTCTTCAAATAGTAATTAATGTAAGATGCATTTTAAAACCAATTTATGGCGACAAAATATAACGTTTTCTGCTCACTAAAATGTAATTCGATAGGAGGTGTATCCTTCAAATTCACTTTACTTATCCAATAAGTGACTTTCGTCTATCGAAAACAAAAAAAAAAACTAATGACAACAGTAACGGATAAATATTTTATAAGAATCGGCGTAGACACTCAAAAGAATCTTTTAGGAAATTAATAATTAAAATAATAATTTCTTTCCTTCGATTGGCTGGCCTGAAGTATAAAACAGAAAGCTTTCTCATCGCTTCTCAAGACGATTCGATAGCTACTCAAACGCACTCAAAGAACGTATATAAAGTAGTCTTCACTAAATTGTAACGAACGTGCAAATCTCAGCCAAAGACTTTCATGCATCTCATTTCGAAATCACCATAACGCCAACCTCCTAGTTCAGTAATACTTCCTGAGCCACAAGTATGGAGTGGATTTCCAAACCTACTATATGCTCCAGGAGAGAAGGGGGCTTTCGTCAAAAATGAGAAATGCAATATCAATTGGAATTTGTTTTCACAACTAGGCAGCTCCCCACCACTAAGCCTGATATAATGTGCTCCATTATTTCAGCTAAGATTGTGTACGTCATCGAGTTCTTTCCATCTGGCGAAAAAGCATAGTCTCGAGAGTAGGGTAAAAACGGACAGAATGTCTTCTCAGTAAATTTTGATCTCCTACAAGAATAACGACAACTACACTTTTCTTACGCATTTGACAGTCTCATATAAGTGGCCTTAGCGGAATTCATTTCACCCTCGAGACGAACAAAGTATGTCATTGTAGCCATCCTTCGTACATGAAGATGAGGAAACTTTTTGCTTTTATTTTATTTTTTGCAGGTTCCCTAGCTGCCTGACAAACGTACACCGAAATGGAAGACCGGCGGGTCTTCGGACGCCACGTAGACTATATATTAATTACAATGTAGCTTTTCGTAGCTTTTCTCGTCTTCCTATTCTCGACAAAAACATCGGCGATATGGTGCTAAAAATTTTTTAGGTCTATATAAAACACTGCTAGTTTGAAATAGACTTACGAAGTTAAAGCAATGTTTACCAAATTGTACATCAAGGATTTAAAAAAATTTTAAAATCGTAAAAATTTTGATTTGAAATATTGAGTTTATTTTCAAACTACTCGAAAAATACTTCAACTATGCATATTATTCACAAATATACGAATTTATAAAATATCCATTCTATGCAATCAAAACAAAATTACTAGTTAGGATTCCACTACCAAACAAAAAATAAAAAAATAAAAAGCATAAACCGGTTTATTTAACTGACAGTACGAAACACTGTCAGAAAGAAATAGCATTTGGGAATCAACTTTTTTGTATTTTTCGTTTATAAAATAGAGCCACAAAACTTATTAACCGTGAAATTGTTCATTTTTTTTCTGTAAATTTTTAGTATTTTTAAATACTTCATGAATCACCATACGCTGAATGTTATGTACGATGGACGTACATTGACGATGCCGCAATTGGGAATAAAATTAATGTTTATGTGTTATTAGTGGTAAATAAAAGTTTGCATTTTTCAAAAAAAAAAAAAAAAAAAAAAAAAAAAAAAAAACTGGAAATATGGCAAAATATTATTTTATTTTTGTTTGCTCTATGAATATTAGTAAATGCCACCCACCATTTATGTTTAGTTTTGACACGTATATAAAAATTAGTTTTTCATACACTGCAATTTTTAATAATTTAAAAACATCATTTCACTTGAAAGATAATAGAGATTTTAATACATTACATAAAGTTAAAAAACGTTATTAAAAAATACTGTAATTTGGCGTTTTTGGTGGTTAGTTATTTGATGATTCTGTCTGGAAATTGTTCATTTGGTGACAACATTGTGTCGATTTGTTATTCAAAATATTAAAAATATTATTTTTCTCGAAGAATTCGAGGTTCTTGTACTTAAGCCCGACAAATTTCTACGCCGATGGAAATAATGGATGGTTAGAATGAAATTGGAACTAGGTAAGTCGTTAATTGTTAACGCCTTACTTAATATACAATTCATACCCACAATTTTATACGGGTATTGCCGTAGAAATTGGAGGGATTATAGTAGAAACACCAACCAAATTGTACGCAAACGAATTCAACATTCAACCTCGTTTTTATATGGATTATATAAAAATTATATTATAAATATTGCATTTTTAATTTTTCAATAATTTTTTTTATTTTGAAAAAATTTAAAATTTTAACTTTGCACCGATTTTTCTAAAACAAACACTGCATTTATTGCCGAAGTTAAAGGTAAACTAAGTTTAGTCCCAAGTTTGGAACACTTAAAATATAGATGTTACTAAAAAAATTTTGATATAGGTGCTCTAACAATCCCCTAGTTAGTCCATTCTCGGCTGTCTGTCCGTCTGTATGTAAACACGAAAGTTCAAAATCGAAAGAAGATATCTAGCTGAAATTTTCTAAGCGTGTTCAGGACGTCAACATTGAGGTCATGTTTGTGAATGAGCAGCATAGGTTAAGTGAGTCATGGGTCCTTTGGACCCATCTTGCAGGTCGTTAGTGATAGAACAAAAGTTTAAATATAAAAAATGTTCCTTATAAAAAAATAAAAAACTTTTGATTGAAACATTTTTTGGTAAACATCACTGCTTACCCGTGAGATCGGTAATTAGCTTCGAAAGATTATAAAGTAGTTACCTTTTGTCTATATTTTAAATTTATAAGTATATAGTAGATGGTAATGTATCTGTCCATACTATATCCGCTGAAGAAGTGAGAGGAAAGATAGTCAAGACTGTCTATATATGATATTTCAACAATTAACTCAGTCAATTGTTTTTCACTTGTTTTAAACTAATTTTTGGTTTTGCGTGATGTCAATTTTTCGTCTATTCAAACGTTTGAAGCGCCATGATTTTACAAGTCATGTCTTTGATCCATACTCACATTAGCTGCCCCAATCGGGTCGAAAGTGATACCTACACTGGTTGTGAAAATGTAAAAATTTCAAAACCCTTGTCTTCGATTTATGTGAGAATGCATGTTCCAAAAGTTAAAATTGCTGAGACATGGAATTTTTTCGCAAAACTACTCTTTTGGTGTACACGATAACTTCAGATGCTCAACCGATCTTGTTAAAAAAAATTGTTCTTATTATATTACCAATCGCGCAACGTATTTATTTATTTTTTATTCGGTGCCCTATTCAAAAGTTATTTTTTAAACTAAAAATTTTGTTGCCCTTTGATTTTTGTTTCAAACAAAATATTATCCTATAAAAAAAAATTTAAAAAAATTTTTGTCAACCAATACCTAAGACAGGAACCTTATTCTTCGCCAACTAGGATTTATACAATACATTTTTTTAATTAATCCCCGAACAATAAACGGTGTGTTATAAGCATAGAATATTATTCATAGACTAGCGGACCCGACAGACGTTGTCGGGTTCCGCCCAAATTTTACTCTTATCTATTACCTCTTTTCTATCCCGCTAAACCCCAACAATTGTAGCGGACCTAATGGTGAATCTAAACCATCCTCGAATCCCCTTGAACACACACACAGCAATTTATTTTTATATATACAGATCAATAAAATTGAAAAAAAACCCACATCCACTCCCACACCCACACCCACTCCCACTCCCACACCCACACCCACACCCACACCCACACCCACTACCACACCCACACCCACACCGATACCCAACCCAACCCAACCTAACCCAACCTAACCCAACCTAACCCAACCTAACCCAACCTAACCCAACCTAACCCAACCTAACCCAACCTAACCCAACCTAACCCAGCCTAACCCAACCTAACCCAACCCAACCCAACCAAAAATTACAAAAATTGTGTTTTTTTGAATTTTTATGATTTTTTCGATTTTTACAAATTGCAAAAAGTGTAAAAAAAGTTTTTGTTTCCGATTTCGATAAAACTAAGTTTATAAGGTAATTTTGACCCGAAAATTACAAAAATCGTGTTTATTTGACCATTATATGAGTAATTTTCGAGATATTTTATGAATCTGACTGTAGAGCCAACATTTTCATTCCGTTCAGTCTCTGAAATTATTCCGCATTGAATCTAATTATTCCGAAATTGTCCTTTTCATTTCAATTACGATTCAATTCTGTTTCGGACACACAGTAATAAGTTGGACAAAGACCCAAGATAGTTGTTATTCATTTTATTACATTAGTTTTTTAAGAAACTGTCCGAAACAAAAGGTAATCAATTTTTTTTTCTAAACCATCCCTGAACTATAGCGAACAAAACAAACAAAAATTTTGAAAATCGGTCCAGCCGTTTTTGAGTTTTAGCGAGACTAACGCACAGCAATTTATTTTTATATATACAGATAACGCGAGGGTTATGCTAGCCTGTAAGTGAATGCGATGTGATGAATGAGAGAACTACAAGGAAAACCCCTCATTTTTTTGGTTAATTTTGTGAATTTGACTTACTCTTAATTTCTTAAAAAAAAAAAAAAAAAAAAAAACGTACCATTGTTTAGTTACAAGCCCCTTTAACAAAGTTGGATGAAATAGCCGAAATTTAAAAAAAGCTGTAATTTCTTCTTCTTAATCCTTTGAAATTTCGTCCATTAACTTACTTTCTTCGTGTAATCGAGACGTGTTGTAAATTCGATTCTCTTAAGATTCATGATCGTATAATCGCAATATGACCACAAGATAGAAGGATGGCAGAACTTGCTTTGACTTATATAGACTTGCAAATATTAGCAAAGTAGACGAACATAAGCTAGTTTCAAATTGTAAATGGTTGTGTATTTTATTATGTCCTAAAATAAACTAAACAAGTGAAAACAAACAATTGACTGAGTTAATTGTTGAAATACCTTGTATAGTCAGTGTTGATTTCTTTATCACATTATACATACAAACATGTGACACATACATAACTAATAAAGTATAGTACATATGTAAATGACTTTATAGGTTTCTGCATTACCGACCGACATTTAGTGTATAGTTTGTACACATATTATAAAATTCACGGGTAAACAGTGATGTTTACGAAAAAATGTTTGAAACAAAAGTTGTTTAATTTTTGATAAGGAACATTTTTTACATTTAAACTTTTGTTCTATCTCTAACGGTTTATAAGATGGGTCCTACGGACATAGGCCCATTTGACCTATGATGCTCATTTACGAACTTGACCTCACTTTTTACGTCCTGAGTACGCTGTAAAAATTTCAGCTCGATATTTTTTTTCGTTTTTGAGTTATCGTGTCCACAGACGGACGGACGGACAACCGGAAATGGACTAATTAGGTGATTCTATGAACACCTATGACAAAATTTTTTTCCTAGCATCATTATTTTAAAGCGTTACAAACTTGGGACTAAACTTAATATACTATGTATATTTCATATATGCATGGTATAATAAAGAATATTTCATATTTTTGTTTATTTTCTGAAGGAAAACATTTTGTTCATAGTATACGCAAGCAATATTTTATTTTATAACTTTTTAATTTATTGTAACGCATTTATCATTAATTAACAGGTGTTTATTCTATGATTATAAGATTTTTTGCATTTAATTGCCAATTTATAAATTAAACAAATTAGTAAATGGGTGACTGTATCTCAGATCGAGGTAAAAAATATAAGCAGTTCAAGTTATTTCTTAGATGTAACGGTATACTATTGTTCACGTACTTCTCCTTTTAAGTTAACATTACATATAAACAAATACAGGATGCTCGTTGACCAAACTCAGAATCACCCATTTAAAAAATAAATAACGTCCTACAATGCATTATTTCTACTGTAATAGGGAATATTCATGTACTTATTTTTTTGAAATATTTTTAATTCATTGTTTACACCATTATAACATAGTAAAAAATATAAATACTGCTTAAATATGCTGTAATTAAGTGTAAAAAAATATTTAAAATATATAATAATTTTTAGATGTTTAAACGCAGTTCTTCTGGCACCTTCTGTTGATGACTTATTAAAATGAAAGCTGTCAGATGGTGACACTTCAATTTACTGTTTACTATACGTGTAATACCCACGTATGTAGTAATTATAGTATATATTCATGGTAATACCATACAAAATATAAGTAATTAATATTATACAGTTTGTCAACAAGTCTGACAGTCCACATACTATGACGTCGCGTAAGTTAAAATTTGAATTTCCGTTTTAGAACTTTGAATTTATCTAACTGAATTTGTACTTTTATTAATTAATTTTAAGTAATAAAAAATTTATTAATTACTAAAATAATGGTTTAGTTTAAATGTCCAGCCAAAAAAGTTATGGGAGAAAAAAGTTAAATTTCATGAATATTCCCTATTATGTGTGTAATTTTTTTATTTTGTGAAATTTTTGGGCTAAGTACAGTGCCTTAAACGAAAAGTTTTTCACTTTAAAAACAAAAAAAAAATTTCAAGGTTATAAACCCAGTCATAAATTCTCGGATTGCAAATACTGTTACGGAAGCATTGCACTTTGTATGTGTTGAATTACTATATCTCAAAAAAATAACATACGAGCTTTTCTCACCATATGGTTCTTTGTCGAAGGAAAACTTTCTACTTAAAATTGCTTAATATTCGTAAAATTTTGATCGCACAGGTATTTTTTCGGACATCATTCGAGAATAAGCTCTTTTAAAAGTGAGATAATTACAAAGTTTTTGAGTGAGGATCAAACAGCTACTAAGCGCTTAACAAATCTAATATTAGTTAAACAAAAATTATTCCTTTATGGTTTCTTTAAGCTAAAGGCCAAAAGCACTCGCAAATTTCATAGGCATACGTTTTAATAATTTCAAATTTAATATAATATGAATATTTTGATATCAATACCAATAGCTAGTTGTTAAAAACAGTATACCTGAGAAGGAATCGGTTCCACTAGTTCTTCTTGCTATCCTAATCAGCATTCTAAACAAATAAGCTATGGTAAGTACAATTGTCTAGACATGTTAATTATTTCTAAATCAAATTCAAAATAGAGACCTCCGTAAGTAAATGTGTAATATTGATGGAATCATTTATTAATAAAGAATTGACGCTAATTTTGTCAAGAAAGAACACTACAAATATTTCACACAAAGGATATGAATCCCTCTTATAACTCGAAAATGATATGTTGATTTAGGGCGTAACCGATCCATAATAAATTGGCTTTTGTGAAATATTTTTGTATAAATTAATAGACTAGCGATATTATTCTTAATTAATATGATTGATTGACCAAGATAATATCTATTCTTTAAAAGTATACCTATATTATTTTTAATTTATTAAACAATTTTGGGCTATTAAAAATGGAAAAACAATAGTGCTGTTTTAACTTAGTTGGATGAAATGGTCGAAAGTCAAAAAAGTTCATTGCTCAACAGTCCTCATGGTCAAAGGGCTAAGTAAAAATATAATTTAAAATATTCTTAAAAATTCAATTTTGATAATTTCCGTAAATGCTTTTTGATGTATTTTAAGATGAAAAGGTGAAAACATAATTTGGAAAAATTGATAATTTTTTTTTTACATAGTTCCTAAAATCCCACACTTATTTTTTTAAATTCAATTTGCATGTAGCTTCAAAGTCGTTTTAATTTTTGGCTACGTTCTTAGCACGGGAATCGTAAACTTGAATTCATTATTGGGCCGAAATCATATTGACGCAAGATCCGATGTATAAATAGATACTGTATTATAAAGGATTTTGAGTGTTAATTCTCGATTATGTTAAGTGCGTTATTGAAGCAGATATCGAATACGACTTGATTCATCTCTACATAGTTTACTTAAAATTTGTAGCTTTCATCATAGAAAATACTTACAAGACTAAAATTGAGCTACGAAAAATTATGTTCAATTGTTCCAAATTTAGTTAATAGTGAACACCTGACTATGTATTAGGTAACTCGATTATGCAGTGGTGGCAAAAAGTTGGGAAACCTTCAAATTGGTTTCAAACGCTTCCAGATACAGCGGACAAAATTTATAAGTTCTACGACTTTATTTCGCTTGCTTACTATGAAACTTTAGGGTCTAAGAAATATTGAGAACTCTTTTTTTCTTCGAATTCGTGCTACTGCGTGTGATGGTAACTTTTGAAATGATGAATTTTTCTGCATTTAACTTGAAAAACTAACGGTTTTGCACCATTGTCAGGGAAACAAAATCGATAAAGAATCGACAAGGAAACAGTTGAAATCAGTGGATATTTTAGTATATAATACATACACTGAAAAAAAATTAAAATAATGACATGTTGAAATAAAGTAAAAATACTTTCAAACAATTTTCTAACGATTGAAACAAGTACAGCTTAATATTTGTATTTACAATAGAATGGGATTGAATTTAAAATCTAAATTCATTGATATAAAATCACTGAAGTTAAATAAACAAAATCATTACTTCGATGAAAGAGATTAATTTTAGTTTAAAGTCATGCGTTTTACTGATGGAAAATAAAATTGTACTTAGTAAGAATATATAATCGTGTAAATAAATCGAATCGATGAATTAAAAGAAAATTTCTTTGCGTTTTCTTTAAATATAGTCATGTCTAGTCCATATGTATTTGTGTCAATCACACATGGACACCTGCTTATTTGGTTGTGATAATCACATGATTATTTTGTTATTATATTTATAAGTTTTAGAACCAATCAAAAAGAGATTGTTTAAAACTATGTTGCATTTCAAAACAACAATATTTGAAATTTGTTATACAGTATATTACTTTCATACAAACAACTCATGCGTTTGTGTCAACTTCACCATTCAACCCCGTGCGGTGTCACATTCGTCGCCCCATTCACCATATTTTATCTCGCGATGAGGGTTATACAGCCTCATATCGGTTGATATTAAGAATTTTTTCCCAATGTACCTAGATAGTTTGATTTAGATAAAATCGTAAAGGTGTATCGTTTAAACTCAATCACTTTGTACTTGAATACATATTGTTAAATAATAAGGTAGTAGTTAGTTCATATATTATATAAATTGTATTTATAACGAAAATTCGATAAAACGATTTGTGAACAACAACACAGTTATAAGGAGGACATACAACAATATAATGTAAACAAATGACAAAATAAAATAAACATGGTTTTAGTTTAGTGTGTACAAACATACACATACATATATACAAACACATTTGTAGACACTATATTAAGTATACACATAGACACGAAGCAAACGAATAGATAGTGGAATGAATGTTATAATACTGAAAATAACAACAAAACATTCATTTATATACTAAGTACCCAAAAAGTTTGAAAACGGTGCAATAACAACATATGCACATATAATTCCTCACATTATAGCTTACAATTAAGAACTGATATGATAACCGAAATTCTTTATCGACTGACAGAAAAATGTTTTTACTTGTATTAAAGCTCCAGTGATGTACGTGGCGTACTTATACGTATTATGACGGTTACAATTCTGCCAACTCCGATTCAAACAAATCCATAAGACACGGAAGAAGTAATTTAATTTTTTCATCTTTTATTGACAATTTCTCATCTTCTCTGTCACAGTGAAGTTCTTGCCATGAAGAGATGTGCTTACTTGAGCCAGCCTCTTTTCGAAGACCTAAAGTCCGTCGACGTCAATCACTCCTGTTGTTCTAAAACAACTCCAAATAGTTCGTATAGTAGTGGTCGGGGATGGGCCAATCCTTTTTCGCTATCACAACGAACCCTTTGGTCTAAGTATGTACCACCCCAGGACAGCCACCCTAACCCAACCTAACGTAATTTATCACCGCCAATATTTCGTCAGAAATAATCTCAATCCCATCCTAAGTTGCTTCTCTTTAATACCAACAAGTTTCATGCAGGTCATTTTAGAATTTACTTTAGCCACTTCTGCGGCAATATAAAGGTGTAGGATTAATTAAAACAAGACGAAAAGAAGTGATGAATTCTTGCCGAATCTATTCATTTTCGAAGACCTGTTTGTTTTATTTACAAGGAACATATTTCTAATTTGTTGTGTACCTGTATCTCCTAACACTTTCGAAAGTAAGTTGACTTTTAAAAGATCCAAGAGGTCCAAAACAAATTTAGAGTTTTTATCATATCCCCACTTCTAGTACATCGATAGATATTTTTTCTCGAATTATAAGATGGTTTCTAAACTTTTAAGACACAGTGTATACAATACAGCAGTACATATAACAAACAAAACTGTGAAACTGAACAAAACCTATATCGAATAAAAATAAATGTAATAAATAAAATAATGAAATAAATTGGTTTTGATAGTAAATATACCTACATGCATATGTATTGTATCCTTCATATGCCATATAGCATGGCCTGGATGGTATGGCGATACAATGGAGATGTATTCACAAAGAGTATATACTGTATAGTGATAACAAGCTATTTGTAATACATCACACATATGCTACTTCTGTTATCAGTTATCAAATTTACTCAATCATACAGAAAATTGTGCAAATTTCAATGAATGTTCATTAATTAGCAGATATAAAATTCGACATTCGAGTAAGGAGAGTTAAATTGAATGTTGATTAAAATGGGGTATTCACTTAAGTGATAAGTTTAAGGCAGGTGCTTCAGTAGTTTTCTTTCCAAGTGGAAAATTATTCAAACAATGTGATTCTGTTATGGATGTGAAATATAAATGGTACTTAGATCATTACATTCTAAACTGTAAATTACATAAGTCAAATTAAATGATTTTCTCAGTAGAATAGATATCTGATAAGTTGAACAGGTATATAGGGTGGGCCATTTTAATGACCAATAACTCGTTTTGTAGTTAACCAACTGAAATATTACTTCAAAAAAAGATACCGAGTTTGATGGAGGCAGCATGTTCAGACATCAGATTTGGTCCAGTTACCCGGGCTGCTTTAATAGTGAATTTTTAACTTAAAAGGTAATAGAATAAAACTTTAAATTAGAAAGTTTATTCTCATAAAAAAGCTAACATTTTATTTAAGTTTTTTCAAAAATAGTTAGCTTTCGGGGGAAATGCGACTGAAAAATATGTCATTATTGCATTTAATCGACAAAAAATACGCTAGCTTTAGAAACATTTTTTGCACACACGTTATCAAGGACGATAAAGGCCATTCGTCTGTGTTAATAATTTAATATATAAGTGCAGGTAAATATTCAAAATAGCTTGAAGATCAAGGCCAAATGAGCTTGAAAATATAATTTCAGGTCAAAGTCAATGGCACAACCAAATATCGTCTATTGCCTGTTGTTTAGCCAACTTTTGGCTAAACCATTTTTTTGTAGCTAGCGTATTTCCTTTCGATTAAACGCAATAATGGGATATTTTTCCGAAAGCTAACGATTTTCGAAAAAAAGTTTAAAATAAAAAATGTTAGTTTTAATGAGGATCAACTTTCTAATTTAAAATGTTATTCTATACCTTACTTTTAAGATCTTAATACACTATTAAAGAAGTCTGGAGAGCTAGGTCCAGTCTGATGTGAGAACATGATGTACCCCATCAAAGTCTTTTGTATAGCTATTTTTATTATTTAACTATACAAACGAGCTATTGGTCATAATATATTTAAATTGCCCACCCTGAATCAGAAGATTAAGCATCATCTTAGCCCAATTGTACGATGTGCAGTGTAAACTGCAGCTTAAACCACTGAAAACTTGGCTTGAAGCACTATAAAAAACTAATTTTACAAATAATTTTTGTGATGAGTCATTTTCCACGCATCGTATCGGTTTAATGAACACATATTCTTTTTGAATATTATAGCCCTAATTTGGTCTAATTGTTGGGCAAAGGCCTTCCCTTTTGCCCAGCATTGAAACACTGTACTAAATATGTATTGACGTATATTATGGTACTAAAAAATAGCCCAATATGTAACGATAGACGAACTGATTGTTGACAAGAATACATGCTAAAAAAAATTGATTAATTAATTCAAATTAATTTGTGTCTGTTTACAATGAAATACTAATACTCGATTTTGTCTAAGAATTCTTTTTTCTTGAATATTTTGGATATGTAGTGAGGCGGAAGTAATGCCCAAAATATTACTAACATAGTAAGCCCAGTATAATATGAGATACAATATTACTGTGTAGCAGGTATAGATCAGTAGAAGTAGGTGTAAAAATTAGACGAAAAAAAATTCGCCAAAGAACTCTGTTTACGGAATATTGCCGAACAAGCCCTTGCAACAGACAAAAAATAAATCGAACTGACAGCTACTATCCGGGATGGATTTTTAGGGGATGAAAAAAAATTTTTCGCGATTACCGGCTAAACTGGAATACTTGAGTAGCAGGACTACTAAAATATTTGTATTAGTCAATTTTACCTTAATCTCAAAATTTTTCGAAAAAAAATTGTTTTGTTAGTTTTGTATAAAGGCAGTAATTTTTTCAGATGGAAATATTTAAAAGATGTTGTTAAATAAATTTAAACACAACATATAAATATTTCCATCTGAAAAAATGACTGCCATCTTGCAACACTAAAAAGTAACTTTTGGCCAAGTTTCAGCTTCATAGAAATATTTTTTATCAAAGAAAAGAATGAAAAACCAAAAAACCCGTTTTTCCGTCATCTTTTAGAAAAAGTTTGAAGTTTAGGTGGAAATAGTAAATACAAAAGTTAATACTAGATACACAGTTTAACCAGACCCGAAAAATAGTTTTCAACCCCTAATTAGCCCATTTCAACACCAAAAGCAGCTGCCGGTTCGATTTATTTTGTTCCTCGTTTACAAGATCTTGTTCGATAGTATGCCACTGTCGAAAGTTACAAAGAATTTGTTTGTTGCTCCACCCTATTTCTACTGACCTAGTATTAGTAGGTTTATTCATAGAAAGAGAGGAGTTTGGAATCATAAATCGAGCCTATATTATTCATACATACAGAGAACGATTATCGAAGTACCAACCTAAAATATAATAGACACATACATGTAGAACTAAATTTGTTGAATAATAATAAACTGAAAGGTAATAAAAAGTCATATATATATATATATATAAACAATTTTGTCTGGTTAACCATTAACAACTAACAATGTGTCATAATATTGGTTATATCGTTCGTTTCTATAGAATATTGGTAGTGTTTGGAAATACCAACCACAAACATTGCATAAAAATTGCCTGATTATATAAAAATAACAGATAGTTGGTGGTACCTTTAACATTTTTTTTTTCATCCAAACTCTCCTAAAGGCAAATTTTCAAAAAAATATTCCACACTGATTTGTTATTGCTATTATAATTTTTTTTTTACCTTTTATTTTCCATATTTTAGGCTAAAAGTGATTTTAATTTATTGAGTGAGCTTTTTTACAGGGCGGTCCCTGATCAACAAAAAGTTGAACTGTTTTTTCAATCCGTAATAATGAATGACTTTAACCACACTGTGGAAATGTGGAATAAATCGGACCAAACCATATTCCCTATGGAGAGCTCAAATACAACAAATTTTAGGATATGTATCAATAGGGAACTCCTTACATTAAAATGAAAACTCTTCAAGTTTGGGGGAGGGGGGAATTGGAGCAATGGGTATGGGAGGACCGCTCCCTAACGGTTATAGTTATACTAACCTGTTGATACTGAAGCCTTCATTTTTCCGCTGCTTTTTTACATTTCGAGAAACTTTATCCAACATTGATCGGCCCTATCTCGTTTAATATTGAGTCTAGAAATTCGTTTCACTTACCTAATTCTAGTTTTAATGTCCTTTAACGTTATAATGAACTATTGGACACAAAATGTGCTTAAAAACGAGATATAAGCAAAAAACTGAAGAAAGTCTCAAAAATTTTGCCAGTGTTTTGTCCAGCCACCCCCCCCCCACTCAAGTTAGCACAAGGCACACAGATAGCACGTAAATTTTTTATTAAAGTCGGAATAATTTTCAGCTATCCCTTATTTTGAATCACTAAATGATATCCGTATTTTAAATGTCTCGAAATCATAGAAATTTCAATTACTTGACGGATAATGTTGCTGAAGGTCAATTCATACAAGTAAATAAAAAAACTGGGTCTATTGTCGTTTGCTTTAAATTAATGACCCAGTCCGGCTTCGCCCTGCAAAATTTTCGCACCGCAATTAGTCATCATGTGAGTATGTACTCGATTAACCCTCAAGTAGGCACTACTTAAAGTATGTATGTATAGAAGTCTTAGAATTTATTATTTACAGCATTTGCAACATGATAATTTTTTACACTAATTCTCGAAATTTAATTAAGATGTACTATATATAAAAAGCTATTCGCTTAAATATAGTGATGCTACGAACAAAATTTTGGTAAAGTGTGCATAAAATCAAATAAAAAGTCCATTTCCGATTGTCTGCCCCTCTGTCGCCGCGATAACTCAAAAACGAAAAGAGATATCAAGCTGACATTTTTAAAACGTGATTGGACGTAAAAAGCAAAATAAACAACTTTTGTTTGAAACAGTTTTTCGTAGACATCACGTAAATTCATATAGTACGTCTTATATGGGAATGTCAGTTATATGTCTATGACATGAATGTATGAGTGACTATCGTTCTTTATTTATATGACGTAAAAAAACAAACGATTAATCGAAAGTAATGAAATACCATCTATAGAAAGTGTTGATGTCTATACATGGTATTTCAACAATTAACTCAGTTGATTGTTTTCACTTGTTTCTATATACAAAATAAATTATTATTATCTATATAAAATCTATTTCATTTATAGCATAACTAACAAATATTAATTGATTCAATTTGAGCTATATTTATTTCTTAAATAGTTTTCAGTTTTTATTTGGGTCAACCTTATTTTTATAAAAAGAAAATCAAAGAGTTGTCTCCACTATCGATAAAATATTTAAACACATTTCAAGACAGATGATTTAGAACTCTCTTCATAATATGGAATTTGTTTATAACAAAAGATTAATTTATAAGAGAAAAATGGATTATTTAATAGCTACAAAACTTTATTCAAGTAAGGTAAGCCTATAGAAAATATCATTGATATAAATATCAAAAGTATATTAAAAAAATTTCTTTAGCCATATACTTCGGATTCCACACGTTAAATAATGAGATAATAAAACTTTACTAAGAGCATGTGTATCGTGAAAAAAAAATTCTGATACTACCTCAATGAGATACCAATGTCACTATTAGAAAAAATAACAATCTACTTGAGGAATAGAATGATTAAAAACTCTAATATAAATAAAATAAAAATGAAATCCAAAACTTGCTTTCGCTCAGACATACCACACCGTTAGTGATGTTAAGGAAAATGATAATGAATGGCCTTTTTCACCATTCTAGGAAATTTACTTCAGCTATCAATCAAATCTAAAAGGAGCAAAAGTACAATTCCAGAATTCAACAATATTTGAAATGTGATCCTAAACAATGATTATAAAAAATAATTAAACTTGCTCCAGAGACGATGGTCTTGCCCAGTTCAAAATCACTGGGCTGAAATAGAGTAAATACCATTCCTTGACATCAGCAAAATTCAAAATATTTATTTATAATGTCCACGTACACGGAGAAATTTGTTATTAAAATTGCCTTTTCAAACCCTATGACGTTAATGGTATATTGGATGGAAAAATTTCCAATGCCTTCACGAATTCGTTCCTAATAAATGTATTGTGACTTATAGTACATGCGTGTACTAATTGGTAGCTTACTTTTTCCCCCTATTAGCGTGAATAATACCTTTTTATCCTTGTTGTGGTAAAAACAGGAAAAACTAACTGTATTATATTAGTAAGCTTTACTCATTAGTAACTATTTTGCGAACTCTATTATACCATTCACAAGAATTTAATTTCGGTAATGGTAGTGTAAAAATTAATTAACTGTAGGAAAATGTTAATAGCTAGCAACTTCTGAAAACCTCAAGTATTTCAAACGTCTCAAAACAAAAAAGGTTATAATTAAATAATTATCAAAAGGTTTAAACAAGTATTTAGAAAACAAACAAAAAATATACGAAGTGGACGCAAATCCGTTACAATGCTATCATTGGTTAAAGTAACTATATAAATTTGTATTACTTATATATTATTATTTTCGTATAAAATATTGATTTTCAATCTATTTTCAAAATATAAAGTTGTATCACAGTTGTAATTAAACAATAATTTAACCACAAGACTAACAAAAACAAAAATTTTGTAATTTATGATGATATTACAAATGATATATGTGTTATGTATATATAAATTTATAAAGAGATACAAATATACAGAGAGCCCATAAATTAACTCTTTCCTAGCAAAGATATAGATTTTTTGAAACGAAACTTTTTTGTTTTTTATTCAATTTAATCGGTTATCAAAAAAAAATGTACTCAAGAAAACATTGTATTTGTTTGATTTCCGTAAACCATTGAACGAAATCTTTTTTAACTTATGTGGGTATCTGCCTAATTGTCCATCCATCATATATCTATATAGGTAGGTGATATTTCCAGCAAAATCCCAGAAAACTCATACTCAACAAAAACCATCATATATTTCAAATTCACAATTTATTACGGGTGACCAGTTTTTAAATTGCTATCCCATTATGGTACTTTTAAATGTGAAAATAAATACTCAAACTTATTAAATTTAATATAAAAATTAACCTTATTTAATTGAAGAAACAGTTCAATTTCACTCAGGGTACCCCATAACTCAGTACCTATTCTAATACGAGATACGAAAGAAGTCCAACCCGTGTTTAATCTGCGTTAACTCAACCTTACCTAATAATTTTATTAATGTACTGTAGAATGTCGTTAAATATTGATATTAGCGCTTTTCGCTGTTCATAAGAGCTTTTGTTATTAATATTTTGAAATGTTTGAATTTCCCGGCAAGAAATTTTCCAAAAGTTAACATTGAAACCGCATTAGTTGGGATGAGGAAAGAAATAAATGGATCAACATTTTGCCTTCCCAGTTGGGACCTATATGAGAACCGGTTCGGAATACCTAATGTAAAAATAAACAACTCTATATCGGTTTACCCAGTTAGAGCATGGATGGTAACCTGTGGGAATAACCTTATATAGAAATAAATGGGCCAGTATATATCTTGCCCAGATGGAATCAATATAGTTTAAAATACTCAATAAAAAAATGAATGGCTTGAAATTGGGCTCACCCAGCTAAGACGTGGATGGGAACCTGTTTGGATAGTTCAACATAAAAAAAAACGGTTCGATATTGAGCCTTCCTAGTTAAGATCTGGATGAAAACCAGCCAGGATTATCGAATGTAAAAAGTCCTTTTTAGCTTGGATCTATATGGGAACTTGTTGAGAATACCCAATCTAAAAACAAATGGCTTGAAATTAGGCTCATCAAGTTGGGACTTTGTGATTGCCCATTCGGGAACTGATTGTTTTTGCCTGAATAGTACTCAGTGTGCAACTCAGTTGGGTCTCAATTGCGAGCACACGAAAATTTCTTTTCGAATACTTAAAAAAATGAGATATTTTGCTTTGATATTCTCAAAATATTTAGTCTTGACACAGAAGAAAGTATGTTTATTTGTACAATTTACCTTTTTGAATCATTCTGTAGATAATATCTATATATGATAAATGTTTATATACTTCTTGTTGTTTACATAATTACTAATTAGTTCTATAACAGTGTTTATCAACATGAGTATAACTTCTAAATAATAATAACGCAGAGGCTGAGTGAGTTAAAATTCAACATGTCAAATTTGTGATCACGTTTTCTTAGCCCCCTTGCGGGTAATAGTCGATAAAATATTACGAAACTACGCCTCCTGAAGTTGAAGTCTATTCCTTATCTGTAAGGGAAAGCTTTCACAGATTTGAGGGAAAGCAAACAAATTTGACTACCGATTTCTCAATAGTTCAAGGGATAAGACATGTCTTTGATCATCTCTGGACTCTTCTCAACAAAGTCGAGCGAGCATACAAGCAATCGCGACGCCTTCAGCGATTTCAAAGATAATAAAGAATAATTTGTTTGCTGTTGGGAAGTAAAACCAAAAACTGTGCAACAATTTAAAAGGACTTCAAAATCCGACGATGTGTTACCGAGGAAACTAAAACTTTTTTAATCGATTCAGCTTGCCATGAATTTGTAGAATATTTTGAAAATATTTAGCAATCTGTCAATTTATATTTTTGCCCAAAGTTTATTTTTTTCATTCAAAAAAATAAGTTGTGAGTTATCAGAAGAAGTTAAACATAATAGAGATACTTAAAGGAAATTTTATGTTATGTCATAATAAATATCTTGACTAAGCCAATTGAAGCTAATGTATGCATATAATGGGTTGGCTACTAAATCAGAAAGATGTCTTTTTAAAACTGTTATTACAATTAATTCATAAAGTATAAAGTTGAAGTAGCTTTAATATTTAATTCTTTAAACAATTAAAAAAGTATTTGACCTCTTAAATTAATACTTTAAATTTTCTGAAAATAACTAATGCAAAAATACGCAAACAGTATCTTGAATGAAAAAAATTAAGAGGAAAAAAATTAAAACTAAAATTACCAATGCACAGAAACGCAAACAGTATCGTGAGAGAAAAAATAAAAAACCATTTACAAGAAACTAATTACGCTAAACCTGCAAGGTAGCGTACCACAAAACGAATATTCATAATTAATTATAGGTACTCATATACTTATTTGTATTTTCAAATGATTTTTATCTTGTTGTATGTTTTTCATTTTTTTAGAGTTGTGAATATTTTAAAAAATAGAAGAAAAAAGCACAAAATGATCTTACAAAATTGAACATGTTCATTATCAATCATTCAAACCAACAAAAAAATCTAAGCAAATATGAGTAAAAAAGTTATTATATACGAATAACGACAGGAACATAGTTCCAACCGGGTGTTCCACGATACATCTAGTTTTTTTTTCTATGCAGGTACCACATCTCTGCGATGCAGGGAAATTTGCTTGATCAGCATACCAGGCAGATAACTATAACCACGACTCGGATTTTCGTACGTCGCGTAGACTGATGAACATGCCGAGTACACGATGACAAGTTAGATCCTTCTTCAAAGGACGTAGCTGCCTTGTAAAAATTTATGTTCGTCAAGGAGATGGGTGGCCCTAGGGTGCAAATTTTGCATCCGCTCTACCCCTCAAAGCAAACATAAATTAGTTAACATTTCAAGCGTTCATATAATAATAATAATAATAATAATAATAATAATAATAATATTTAATACATATTATATCGTGCAAGATTTAATTACCCATCTATCTAACATTACGAGCGATATACCTAATACATTGGCGAAACTAAAATTACCTTTACATTATAATTATATAAATTAAATAATCATTAATATTACATTATATTACTTTATATATATTATTATATTATACATAATCTTCTATGATACCAATCAAAATTGTTCTCACAAAAAGTATTACACACAAGTAGATACTATTAGTTAAGGGTTCGATAATCAGTTGATTGGAATTTCATGTATTAAGTTTAGTTGCTATAGCGTCGATTCTCTCTTCGGTGTTATTAAAGTTTTAAAATAACAACAAACAAATATATAATCGTATATAAATGATATTTAATTCACTTGATAAATTCTCAATTAGTATCTTAAGATTTCGTTATATATACTGTAAAAAATGTCTATTGTAATTCTGAAACTACAGGAAGCTGTAACATTTGCCTGTAACATTTGATTATTTTTGGCAATCTGTATATATACAAAAATCCAATGTTTGTAAAATTATTACATGAAAGTTCAATTTGTTTTCATTAACACAAATTATAATTGACTTATAACGAAATGTTTTCGTAATTTAAAACCATGACCTATAGTAAACTAGACCGTCCACGGTATACCGTCCACGGTATACCGTGTACGGTATACCGTGTACGGTATACCGTGTACGGTATACCGTGGACGGTATACCGTGGACGGTCTAGACCGTAGACGGTATTGTGCGGATAGCCACACTGAAATTTATATTTAAAAGAGAAAGCTAAAACTTGTAACTTTTTTGAGAATCCAAAAATTTTCCTTGAAGAATCGAATGCTCTGCCTAAGGCTTTACATGACTTTAAAAACTCTATGATTGTTTGATAGCAAGGGCATCAAATTTATAGATATACAAGTGAAAACAAACAATTGACTGAGTTAATTGTTAAGATACCATGTATAGGCAGTGTTGATATCTCTGTCACATTTCACATACATACATATCTGACATATTTAACTGATATTCTCATATAATGCGCAAGTAATGATGCGCAATCGTTTGTTTTTTTGACGTCACGTAAATAACAAAAGATATTCACTTTGATATTCCTATATTAATACATACTATAAAGTTTGCACCTAATTAACGCCCTCGTGGGTAAACAGTGGTGTTTACAAAAAAATGTTTCAAACAAAAGTTTTTTATTTTTTTATAAGCAACATTTTTTACATTTAAACTTTTGTTCTATCTCTAACGGTTTACAAGATGGGTCCTACGGCCCCAAGACCCAATTGACCTATGATGCTCACTTACGAACTTGACCTGACTTTTTACGTCCTGAGTACGCTGTAAAAATTTCAGATCGATGTCTTTTTTCGTTTTTTAGTTATCGTGTCCACAGACGGACGGACGGACGGACGGACAATCGGAAATGGATTAATTAGGTGATTCTATGGACACCTATACCAAAATTTTGTTCGTAGCATCAATATTTTTAAGCGTTACAAACTTGGGACGAAACTTAATATACTATGTATATTTCATATATACATGGTATAATAATGGTATTTGCTGATTTTCTGACAATGAGTTTTTAAAATAAAAATAATAATGACTTAACTAAATAGACAAGTGGCATTCATAAGCGGTTCAACTCACACGCTGTGTTTCACTTAAGTCTATATGGTAACTGAAGTAATTAAAATCTCTTTTCTTTGAGTTAATTCATTATTGTCTAACAGAATAATGCCAATGTTTTTGTATATGTTTGCATTTTGGACTGGAATCTTTCAAGAATCTCAATGTAGGTATTAGAAGAAGAGCCATAAACTTGAAGCCCAAAGGTTCGAATTGGCTTGAATCGGCTGCTTTGTTTATTAATAACTTATTTCTAAGCTAAAAATTTGAAAACTTAAGAAACCAGTAGCATTTATATATGGCATTCTGCCGGTTTTACGTCTTCTTTTTATCTTTAGGCAACTTTGATCGTCGTGGTTGCTTGCACATTTCACACAATGATATGGGCGCTTACACTGATTTAATGTGTGTCCATAGTATTGGAATCTTTTAAATTGGACTTATTGACGGTTTTTATGTGGTCCAAAAACAACCACTGAGTTTTTTTATTTTAAAATGTCATTGTTAGTTTTACGTTTAACTTTGAGGTAAACATTTTTCCTTTCTTTTAAATTTCAAAGTATACAATTTTATTTCGAATATCGGGGTACTTATTTCAATTACTAGGAATATATCAAGTTTGTTACCCTCGTCAATTTTACAAGAAATGGGTGCAATATATTTTAAAACTGTAGTCTCTAGCCTGTGATTTATCTATAATATATATTCTTAGAATTAAATATATCGAGATTTTATCAACATGACCATCTTAGAAAAGAAACATATACTATTATCATAATAACATAATTTTCAGTAATCGACGTCGGGTGGAAATATTCCAGTTCGTTGATCTGCGGAGAAACGTGTTTTTATTATAGTGAGTAAACCTGCTCATTGTAGTACCCACATGTTTGGCATGGTATTCGAAAAAATCTAAGGTGAGTGGCCACATTTTCCGTTAAATTATATCCGTAATTATACACGGTTGAGAATCAGCTTAGAAATTACAGATCGCTTTTTAAAATTTCCAAAAATTAGAAAATTATAGCACCCATACCAAACAGTGAACAAATGGAGTATTTATAACATAAACTTTAACATACACCTTGTAAGAAAAACTGTTTTTTGTAGAATCCCATTTTTTAGCATTTTACTAAATAGAATACACAATATATCTGTAAAAACTTTTAAGAAGGTTGGTAAAATATACTAATTAGTATGTAACAAAAAACATTACAGTAATTATATGAAATGTTACTAAAATAAATAGTGAAGTCAAATTGATTTTATTTCATAATTTTAATATTATTTATTAACTAATAGTCATCAAATTTAATCTTGGTGCTAAGCCAGTTCGAGTACGTGATAGTGGTTCCGCGGTAAGACCAACATTACCCTAGCCAGTCTTTAGCAAACGGCAAAGACAACTAAGAAACGGTAAGTTTACTTACCAGGCGGTAAAGATATTGAATAAATTTGAATAAATGAATAATTGAGCATTGAATAAATGCGGCTGTAAGCGTAGAAACAGTCTTGGAAATAAAATTTACGTGCATGCGAAGTTTCGTCTTTTAGGTCTGACGATTTTAAAGCATATTTCGCTTCCAAGCATCTATTTTTAAATATTCAAATTAAATTATATTAGGTATTATAATATCAAGTTCATCGTTAATATGATATTGATAATTATGGTGATTTATTTAATTAATTATTCATTAAAATGCCAGAGGCATTGAATTTATAATATATTACTATTACTAAATGACAACATAAAAAACAATAAACTACATGTATACAACTCACACAGAAAGAGTATGACGTATCGCTAATATGAAGTTTTTAGCCTCGGCCGAAAATGCATAAAATTGTTTTAATTTAGACACATTCCTGATCAATTTCTACAGAACTTTATATAACCACTACCAACGGGTTCCAGAATATTTCCAAACATTCCAGAATGTTCCGAAATGTTTTCAAACGTTTCAGATTATTTTCGATTTTTTCAGATTATGTCGAGATATTCTAGAATAGTGTGAAATGCTTTCAAATAATAGCGAAGGTTTCTAGAAATTTCTAGAGGTCGAAACTTCCAGCCGGTATATCTTCAAAAGCTCGCTTTTCAGGTAAAAATAGAAAATTTCTCTCTGGGTGGGGAATATAGGTCTCCGTTCAGTTGCGAAACCAAAAGATATAGAAATCATTATTCTAATAATGGTGAAACGACAATTTTCTACATCGAACGTATGACGGATAATCCCTGCTGTAAGTTAGAAATTGTGGAGGGGCCTGCAAGGTAAAAGCAAAGAATCTGGTCCCGAGAACCATCATCGGGCTCCTTGATCATGCACATTTCTTGTTTCTCTCGGAGACAACAACACTACAAGTAACATTGAAGTTGCTATGTTCCCTAGTAGTGTATCAACTGACTGTTCCTTCACCCACCAAAATCTGTCTGCATCAAGCCTACGGCTGTTGCTTCTCTATACCAGGATCGTTCTCATAAGTTCACGGCTGTTGCTGCTTTATACCAAACTCGTTGTTCATCTATGAACAATTACAGTGCTTGTAAGATTCGTACAATCAGTGTTCGGATTTCACTTTGGTTATGCAATTAACGACGGACTGTATTATGAACTGTCTTATTGCGAAAAATGGAATATAAACAGTAAAGATCCTAACAAGAAAAATTCTACTGCGATTTATTAACTGACTTCAGGATTTCTTAAGTTACTTCTTCAATAATTTAAACATGACATTTACTACACCATTTACATGAACAATGGAAAGTTAATCGTATTTTAAGTAAAACACATAATTACTGCCAATTTTATAAGATAACAGCACTACGTTCGATTTGGCTGTTCCCTGCACCTACTATGCTCCCTGCCAATAAACCAAGAATTATTTTATGAAAAAGAATCTTTAACCATGATTTACTGGTTTTTTTACGTAATTAATAGTGCGTCAGCGCAATTTTTAACTTTTTTTTACATTTTCTACACTTTTTTTTTATTAAAAATAGCGTGTCATACAAAAGCTATAGCCTCTTGAACAAATACATTTATTTTCTCAAATATCTAATGAGATTTGATTGGCAGAACAATGTTTTTATGCTTTTTTCGAGAAGAAAAAGTATCGCACAGTTAGCCTACTTAATTTAGAACCTATATTTCTTATATTCAATTCATATTTAAACACTGTATAAATAAAATATATCAATTCACATTGGAGCATGTTTACAAATGAATCAATCCGCACGAAAAGAACCGCCCCGTTCCGCCTCCTTTAAAAAAATATTTATCGTACGTACCAAATAAACTTATTAACTTTTATAAAATTTTTAATTAGTTTTAGTTGTTAGAATGCAAATTCAATGTAGGTATTATTAGTTTATGTAAGTAATTAAGTAAAATTCAATACAATAATCATTTGTTGTTTGCGTGTAATTTATTTATAAGTATGTTATTTTATTTATCACGTGATGAAATTCAAACAACATCTTTGATTAGTTTAGTAGACAGTCGTCGGAAGTTGATTTTAAGCAACAAATACCTAAGCTTATATAATACTTAGTTGTATACTTGTGTACATTTCCTTGACGTAATAATATCGTAACTTTGTTTCTATAATGATTTTCAACTATTTGTTGGCGACGAGTAATTTCGTCAAAACTGTAGAACTTTAGTAACTTTCGATTGTCCCAACGCCTGGTGTTATCAATGCATACTTATTTAAAAATGTATATTTCAAAGTTACGAGTGACTTTTCTCCTCAAAGGTACGTGCATTTTCATAGAGCAGAAATCGTACTCGTATCATAATTACAAAATTGCGCCCTTAAAAGTATGAAAACAAGAAAATATTTTCATCTGAAATTGTTATGATAAGCCAAATCGTCATAACAGTCGGGCAGTCGGGGGACCTCTTTATTATTAAATTTAATTAAATGATTAAACAGTTTTCTACAGGACCGAAAAGAAGACCCCCGACTATAACGACTGCTTTTCAAATTGTATGACTTTTCAGCAGAATCAGTTTGAGCGATCTACCTAGCGCGCGTGTGTGCGCATAGTAACAACACGCATTTTCGCACGCATCAATATTACTTTATTCGACACACTTATACGAAAATTTTGAGCAGGGTCCCATAAAAATTCATACTTTTCCATAGTATTACAAAGTTAATTGCTTCATTTCCTACAGTAATTGGCAAATTAACGTTGTACATTTTTATGACTTGCTACTTTGTAGAATGAAATGTTATTTCGAATGTTTTATTAGTTTATTGTTTTAAGACTATCAGTCATTTAAAAAGAAAGTAATAAACGAATTTTTAAAAAAATGTTTTCAGTAAACTTTTTCCCGAAATCGTGACGTTCGCAAATGTAAAAAAGTGGTCTTTGTTTTAAAAACAAGGTATTCTAAATAAACATTTGATCATTATCATTTAAATTCTTTTTTTGATAAGTTTATACCAATTAAAAATATATAGCTTACGTCAAAATAAATCTTTTGTCTATAAAATTATTCAAAGGGTTAACAAACTATAATTATACATTAAACAAATGCGATCAAATTTCAAATGGAGGAGTTGTTAACTGATTAGTTATATCAAACAAACAACTTACGACTGATAGAATAAGAGGGTGCTATCGAATGTAAGGAATGTGATGTGGAGGTAATATGAATGCATCACCATAAATTTATATAATTACCCAGATATTACATGTTTGTTTAACTACTTTCAGATAATTTACCATAGAGTAAATAAACGCTCTACAAAGGCATGCAGAAATAATTGTCTTGAATTGGAAAATATTTATTATGTGGGTGTTTTAATATGTTTTAAAGCAAAAAATAGACTGACTTTAGACCAGCAAGAAAGAAATACAGTTCCAATATGCAATAAAATCTGAAAGAGATTAATGCATGTAATTTTAATGGTTTTAAGCAAGTATGATAAATAACAAATGCACAATTAAAAACCATAGTTACTTTTAATATAGTTTGAATCTCTCAGATCAGTCGGACAATTTCCACCCACCAAACAACATCACCATCAATATATCCAATTATGTATTTATATGTTTTACGTATTAAATAAATTATCATAGCTAAAGTTTGAGTTACTATAAAATTGCTTCCGATACCGGATAAATGACTACAAATTATGTGAACAGCCTCTGTGAAAAGCCATAATCTTATATATTTAAACGAGCAATTCTTGTATATATATATATATATCAACGATCTTGGAAATGGCTCCAACGATTTTCATGAAAATGAGTATGTAGGGGTTTTTTGGGGCGATAAGTCGATCTAACATGGTTTCATTTTAAAAAAACGTCGTTTTATTCGTTTTTTCATGAAAAACTGAAACATACATCGCAAAATATGGCTATTCCTGACATCTTTTGGTGTATATCGTAGTTAATGAAATAAACGACATTACCGGGATATTCAAAATGGTATTTGTGTGGAGACATTTTAAACGGTCTTATACAATATAATTAAATCTTTATGGGTCTTATATTAAAATTTGTGTCTTTTTAACTCAAAAAATACCGAGCAAAGCTCGGTCATCCAGATATTGATTATAATGAGTATACAGCCATATTCTTAGAGTTCTAACTGGTAGAAAAAGTCGAGGCCAAAAGCATTGAAGATAGAAATTTGAATTATTTTTAAAGATTTCTAATAGTCTAAGATCCCAATTAGGATCGACCTTCACCCATCTTTTTACCGCATGAAAGTTATTTTTTATGAAATATAAAATGTTAACAAATATCCCTGCAATGGGTTGCCTAAAAAAATGTGGTCCAGACTACTTTTAGTGAAAATATCAAGAGTAAAATTTTTAGAAATTTTTCACTGACTTGCAAATCTTACGAATTTTGATCTACTCGAAAGTAAAAGCCATAAAGAATATGCAGCAGCTATGTTGTCTGCCTTTTTTCGTTCACTTTAATCGCATTTATACAAGTTGTGAATAGTAATTACGTTCATCTGTTAATTCATTGACTCGCATATATAAATAAAGATAATTTTATTGCAAATACGGTGCTATATGATTGTCCACAAAATCAGTCAAAAAATAATGTTTACAAGCTTTCCCAGTTTTGATATTTTTATTAAAAGTTGTCTGGACCATATTTTTTAAGGCAACCCACAACAGGGATATTTGTAAATATTTTACATTTCATAAAAAATAACTTTCATTCGGTAAGCAGATAGGTGAAGGTCGACCTTAATTCGGATCTTGTACTATAAAGGAATATATCAGTATAACAGATTGTTTTACAAAATAAAATATCTTAGAAATAATACTTAATACAGAACTGGTAATAGAGTTATGTTTTTTTGAAATATCTACTAAATTTTTTTCTCTCTCATGAACACTATGTTCCTATATATATTTTAAGTATTAATCAGCATCCAACTTCTCTTCATTAAAATAATTATTTTACACAAATCAAAAAAAGAAAATCAATCAGTCCAGTTTTTTATATCATATTAATAATAATCTATAAAAGAAGATATATCTATAAAACAAGAACCCGGCTGACTGACTGATCGATCAATCAACGCACAGCTGTAACCGCTGGATCTAGAATCATGAAATTTTACACAAACTTTTCTTGAATAACATAGGTGTGCACTTAGAAGGTATTTAACTAGGACGTTCAAAATAGGGTTGAAAGTTTGGATGAAACTTTGCCAATTTTTAAGTTAGACATGTACATGTGTTTATCAGCTATATATGTGTGCTCCTATCTGCCTCACTAGAGACCAAACGACTGAGCCGATTTTGATGATTCAGACGTCAATCGATTTTGCTTAACATTGGAAGTGCTACTGAAGATATGGCAGTCATGAAAACTCTATAGTACGACCAACAAAAAGAATGCATGTGTGTTCCTATGTGGCACAATTGAGACCACACTCGTGGTCCGATTTTGATGATTCTGATGTCAATCAATTTGTCTAAACCTTAGGAGTGCTACTGAAGAAACGGCAGTAAACACAAGGAAAATTCAATGTGGTGACCACCAGACGCCATATTGTGAAAATGTCTTGTCCTATGTGGCCTACTAGAGACTGAACGCATGGTCCGATTTTGATGATTTTGACGTCAATCAATTTGTTTCAACTTTGTGAGTACTTCTGAAGCTATGGCAATCGATTTGTTTTAACTTTGTAAGTGCTACAGAAAATTCCATATGGCGACCACCAGACGTCATATTGTGAAAAGAATGTGTGTGTGTTCTTATGAGTGCTACTGGAATATAAGGCAGTAATGAAACTTCAATATGGAGATCATCAGACGCCATATTGTTGAAAATGGTTGCATGTGTGTTCCTATATGGCAGTAAGAAATTTACCACCTGAAAAACATCATCGCATTTTTTTTATAGTTTTTGTTTGATGAATAGTTTTTTGTAACTATTCATCATTCATTAACTTATAAGAAACTGACTTAAACCCCCAAAAAAAGTGGGTTAGGATCGCCCTTGAGAGCTCGACTTTTTGTTTACGAAATGTTTACACCCTAATAAATAACTGTGGAAAATTTTAAGGATGCATAAATTTTTTTCTTTTGGAAAATTATTTTAATTGTACTAAATATTGGGTTTGAGAGAGTTGTTGTTGAACCAACTTTCCAAACTCTCAAATGTATCGTTGGCGATCAATTTGATTTCATTAAAGCTACGGCTGCTACATACTACTGTCAATAAAATACCAACTCCTTTGACATGTTTTGATTTCTTGAGGAATTTTATAACAATTGAATTCAAAGATTTAAAAATTTAAATAAAACGAACTTCTACCAAAACTAAAATCATACACTAATAGAATAGATTGCCTCAGACTATATTAGAGAATAAAAGTTTCTTTTGTTTAAAAATATTATGTTCCGAATCACTGCATGATACCATAAAACTTCTTCATCTTTTAATGTGAAAATAAGTTACTATTTACTGACATACTAAGAAAAAACTTTGCTCATAAAAACTAATTCGATAAATATGAACGAAATTTTAAAACACTTTCTACTAGTAGTAATACTGATGAATTTTTCAACAATGATTAGGATCCAAATATAACATTATCAAATCTGTACATAAATTATATCAAAATAAAATGTATTTTTTTGTAAAAATGTCTTGTTATAATAGTCACTCGGTTGTCCTATTAGCTCAGTTGGTTAAGGCTTAACCAATTCCGTCCGCGGTATGCTTAGGGTAGCGGGTTCGATTCACGCCGTCGCAACAAAATTAATTTAATTGATAATTGTGATGGGTTAGTGGGGGATCAACCTCAGAAGCTGAGTGCACCTTCTTCATGCATTTACCATGTACTACACTAGCCCATCACAACTATTAATTAAATTAATTTTGTTGCGACGGCGGGAATCGAACACGCTACACATACCGCAGACGGAATTGGTTACGCCTTAACCAACTGAGCTAATAGGACAACCGAGTGACTATTATAACAAGATATTTTCACAAGAAATGCATTTTATTTTGTGAAAATATCTTATTAGAAAGGTGGTAAAACACATATATGATATCACAATGGGCTTTATAGACTAAGTGTGTCCTTCGTGGACAGCCAATATAACCTAACCTTACCTAACATAATAATCACTCAACTCGTTGCGTTTACGTTTAAATTAATCTTCAACTGTTATTATATAAAGAAGGGCAGATCCTTCAAATTTTAATTACTTTTTAACATTTTATTTAATAATTAGTTAATTATTTTTATAACACTTTTTATAACTTTCTGGTAATATTCAGACGTATATGAATGGAGATAAGATTTATATACATGCAAACATATTTTATATTTTGATTATTTATAGAACCAACAAATTTAATTTATTATCAAAAAAACTTAAAACAACAGTAGAACATAATTTTGAACAAAGAAAAATCGAAGAGTAAAAAGTCACATATTCTGACTTAAACATATCAATAATAAAAATAGTTCTATGGAAAATAGATATGCTGCTAGTACAGTAAACAGATGGTGAAACTGAACCTTAACTCTGAGCATCAAAAAGGATTAAAGGAACTTTACATGCAAAGATCAGGTAGAAAACGATTTTTAACAAAAAATACCGCTATTAATTTATTTGCATCTGTATCGAATAAAATTAATTATGGTTAATATATCCAGAAAGATTTGCTAATAATTATGTAGAAAACTTTTTTATGTGGTTGAAACCTTTTCATTTAATTTTGTCCATTTTCGAATTAGGAATTTTTACATTTTTTTCAACCTATCTACAGTTTTTAAAATTTCTTTATTTTTTCAAGTCCTTCAGAAATTGTGAGAATGTATGTCATCACGAGAGTAAAAGAGTAAGCAAAAACATATTAACTTCGGAATTTTTTGGGACTGTTCGGGTATTTACGTAAGTTTCATATAAATCGTACTCAGTAAATAAAAAAAAAAAAACTTGTGATACATTCTTAATTCTGTAATCAAACCAATTTTAATTAGCTTGTGCATTAAGAAATAAATATATATATAATATTGTGTAGAGGTTGTGATTTACAAAGTTAATGAACATGTGCAGAATGCGTGAGCATATCTCTGATCACGCGACGAAAGATTACCGAACTGAATTGAATTTAATCGATTTAAATACTCTCCTGATCACTTGATGATATTAACTTGACCGAAAAATGCTGTCTTTGTAAAATAACGCTACATATAAATGGATAACGATTCCTTCAAAAATTTTTGCAATGGACGAATTAAGATATTACGGCGTCTGTCAAATCTTAGGACAATTAAAAAATTTTCTATTGTTTGAACAGTGGCGAAACAATTTGTGAAACATTTAAAGAGTAGAAGCATCTTTCAACAAAATCACGAAGCTTATGAGCTTAAGAACAAAACCAGGCCTCCGAGATCAAAATTAATAACGAAATTGTGCTTTTGCGGTTATTGCATAATTTTAGAAATAAATTATCATCGGTATATACCGGGTGTTTAAAAAGTTTGAGACCCTATCTGAATTTAAGAAAAACATACCCACGACAAAATTTCAAGGAATTTGCCCGTACCATCCTATGGTGGTCTAAGATTTGACCACGCAGATCACTTCAAGGTTACGTTTATTTTTCCAAATGAGATTCTTAAATGATTTAATGAATTCACTATAAAAGTATTAGAAGAAAATTGCTGAATGGTTTTCATAACTTTGCATTTAATACAAATAGAACTAAGACGTTTAAGAATCATGCGTTTTCACGTCAGTGTTGGCATAGAACTTTTGTTCTGGAACACTACGAATTGTTTTTTCATTAATTTCATACAAAATTCTTTGAGAATTCTTATAACCAAGATCTGAATACATAATCATTTAAAAATTGACTTCAACCGTAAAGTGACCTTCGAGTTTCAGTTTCAACTCAAATTCAAAGCGACCATTAGATTGCATGAGCGAAATCCTACTTCTTGGTCAGTTTTTTCAGACAATATTTAAAAATTCCAAGGGTCTACAATTTTTTGAACACCTGTATAATATGTTAATATTTTTAACCCATTTTTTCGTACGAATACGTCATAGTATGTTTAAAGGCAAAACACTTGCCACCGACGACGAGAGGCTTATGTTTATAGCAGTGTACAAGTAAATGCATAGATTAAATAATAAATACACCGTTCATGAGTTTTATTTCAGGCTGTTTCCGTAGTAACCATAAACTTCTTTCTTAATATAATTTTATGGATGAACATATAAGTTTATTATATGTGTGTATGGATTACATTGAAAATATAATATTCTTTAGTAACAAGTTTAAAAAAGTAATTATGTCAATTTATATTTAAAAAATATTATTTATGTTATTTCGGCTCTTCACAATTTTTAATGCAACAAGTTTAATTAATTGTTGTTTTTCAATAATGTCAATTTAACATTTATTGTAAAATTATGTGAACAATTGTATGCATGATTTGCAAAGGCGAATTGAGTGTTAGAGTCCACACCTTAAACTGACCTTAAATTGGATGAAGCAGTTTTTTTTTTTTTTTAATTATGTTCTGGACCTTAAACTCGTTTATTTTTATATTTAAAAGTGCCATAACTACCGAAAAATATGGATTTTGATACATTTTAAAATAAAAAATGGTGGAACATGGAAAAAAATGATTAAATTTTATTTTATCAAAATTTCGCACCCAAAAAAAGGGCGTTGGACGTTATTATTTGTATATAGAGGTTGAAAAATTAGTCCAATAAACGAAACCAATAAAAGTTCTCCATTTGACTTATGAAGGATTTATTTCAATCATGGTAGTTTTTTTTCAAATGATATGAAAGTAATACGTCTTAAAACGATCCGTTTTGATCCTGGGCGCGGCACTTTGAGCCTGGCGATGAACTACCTTCATTCCGGCGTGAAAAAACCCTGTTTATGTTATACATGTCAAGTTTCAGAGAGGGTAGCAGTCATCTTGTTAATATGCAATAGTTTTAGGAAAATTTCCCAAGGCAAAACTTGGAAATACATGCTATAACTATTGCTAATGTTGCTATTCCCTCAATACAGTGCACAATATGGCGTTCCACACCCATACTGGCATAGGCACTGGCATATATATCCACAAAAAGTTTCTTACCATGTAGATGATGACTTATTTTATAGGGGAAAAAGATAACTTTTATTTGAAATTTTTTTCAGTGTTTATTTTTTGTGATCTGAGAAAAAAATAGCAGATATTTTCATTCATTTCTTATGCAAGAACTATTGTTTCTTAAGAATTTTTTTAAAATGTAAGAAGTGTTTCTAATTTAAAGTCAAAATCATTGAGAATTTGTTCAAATTTCTGTCATACTTTTTTTTTTTTTTTGTAATTGTCAAGTTACAAAGAAAGTCCTATATAATTGCACAAATATATATCTATATGTATATATAAAAGAAAGTCGTGTTAGTTACTCCACTTATAACTCAAGAACGGCTGAACCGACTTAGCTGAAAATTGGCAGGGAGGTAGTTTAGAGCCAGGAGAAGGACATAGGATACTTTCTTTTTTTTTAGAACATTCATGTTTTTCCCATGGTCAATTATACGTGGCATGTTCACGGGTCGGAAGACCATCTGCGTTGTTTGTTTTTGCGCCTGATAATAAAACAAAAAATGTCGTGTATCACAAGGTACTTAAATGAAGAGCAACCTATGTACTAAAATACAGAAATAATTATGAATGATTAATGTAGGTATTTAATTTTTTTTTGTATTTTTTCCAATTAAAAAAAATAAAAAATGCTTATTTATTGCCATTAAGGCGGAACAAAGTTCGCCGGGTCAGCTAGTTGTACATAACCAAAAATATCCTTTCGAGAGAGACAATTTTGCAAGATCGGCTGAATAAGGTTGCTATTTTTAATGACGTCATTTTGCTGAATTCAACACTTGCGAAAATGATTTTTTTGTTGAATGACGTGATTTTTTAGGCAATTATAAGTACAGAATATGAAAAAAAACCTAAACCTTATTTATTTCGTAATTTAAACATTCATAAAGATTCCCTTTCAAACCATTTCTCTTCTTTATTTACGTTTTTCCTTACACCTTTCCCTTAATATGTTCATAACAGGACATTTGTCCTCAAAACCAAGTGCCTACCCCATAAGTAACCACTCCACTCTTCCAGACCTAAGCACAAATATTAAAGAAGTAAACTTTTACCTATACATATTCCTATATGTTTGATAAAAACATGCTCTATACGTGGTTCAAATAATGTCTAAAAAAACCTTTCTTGACTGGGCTAATTGTTAAACATTCATTTAATGAATGTGATTCATGATCAAAGTTTTCTACGATGCAGCAATGAAAAATGAGCTTAAGATAGCTCATTTATTGTTATATATGAAAAAAATAAAATATATTCAAAGAACATTGTAGATAATGATCGTCATCACCTCCTGGTGAAGTTTTGTTAGTTTTATTATTTATTATTTGACTTTCAATGAAGTTGTTGTTGTTTTATTTTCTTTAACAATGATAATAATAATAATAATAATAGTCATAATGAAAACATCTTATGTGTACGTACATATAAGATGTTATATATATATATATATATATATATATATATATATATATATATATATATATATATATATATATATATATATATATATATACAGGGTGTTCTGTTATTGACTGCAGATCGTCGGCCTACAGAATAAGCTCATAAAGACAAAGGAAAAAGTCATTTACCAATTTTAGATTTGAGCCCTAGTTTGGGCGCTACTGGTATGGCAAAAATTGATAAATTTGTTCATTCACTGACTATGATTCGATAACCAGCAGCCAATGATAATCAGTAGATATTAGTTTATTTCATTCAAGAATATTAAACTAAAGAAGGGATATGAACTGATTTCAATTGGATTTTATTATTTTAAAAAAACATTTTAAAAATGTATTTGATTGGCTTGGTCGAATCCTACTTTTTTTATTTTTATTATATTTTTATAAGAAAACATTAGATTCTTAGAAAAAAAACAAATTAAGTCATAAAAGGCGTGGTTTTAATTTAACGTAAACAAACAAAAACACGCCTATGCTGACGTAATTTGTTTTTTTACCAATTGCATTTTAAGTTTTAATAATTTTTATTGTTTACGTTAAATTAAAACAACGCCTTTTATAACGTATATATATATATATATATATATATATATATATATATATATATATATATATATATATATATATGTACATATATATATATATATATATATATATATATATATATATATATATATATATATATATGTACATATATATATATATATATATATATATATATATATATATATATATATATATATATATATATATATGTACATATATATATATATATATATATATATATATATATATATATATATATATATATATATATACAAATACAGGGTGTACCATTTTAATCTATTATGGTTAATAGTTTGTTTTGTTACTAACGAATCAAAAATAACTTTAACAAAAGTTGCTGAGTTTGATGGAGGCCATCATGTTCTGACATCAGATTGAACCTAGTTCCTCGGGTTGCTTTAATAGTCAGTTAAGATCCTTATAGGTAAGAGATAGAATAACAATTTAAATAAGAAAGTTAGGTTAGGTTAGGTTATATTGGCTGTTCACGAAAGATTCACTTAAGCTACAGAGCTCATTGTGATATCATATATGTGTTTTACCACCTTTCCGCTGATAATTTCATTTATCAGCTCCTCAATTTCAGAGTCTGAGTGCACCTCTTTCATGCATATATCATGCAGTACACCAGTCCATCACAACTATTAATTAAATTAATCAATGCCTTAACCAACTGAGCTTATAGAGCGACAAATAAGAAAGTTGGTCTCATTAAACAAGCTTTCGGAGGAGATGCGACTTAAAAATATGTCATTATGGTATTTAATTGAAAGAAAACACGCTAGTTACAGAAAAGTGTCTTTTCCAAAAATTGTCAAAGGCAATAGCGGAAATTTGCCTGTGTCCATGACTTTGACTTTAAATTCTAGTTTCAAGGCTGCATTAAAAACTAATTTTATATAAAATCATGTATGAATTGTGTATAAAATTATGAGGTTATAATCTGTAAATTTAAAGAATATTTAACACGTAAAATATTTGACGCATACGGAGAACGTTTGTCAAATCGCTCATCAGTCGCCTTAATATTATCGAACGATTGACGCGAGAACAGAGGGGTTAAGAAGCATTTTCTCTGAAAGCACATGATTTTCGAAAAAATGATTTGAATAAAAGATGTTAGTTTTTTATGAGAATCAACTTTCTAACTTAAAGTGTTATTCCTTACCTTTTAGGATCTAGATTGACTATAAAAGCAACCCGGAGAACTAAGTCCAATCTGTTGTCAGAACATGATGCCCCGCATCAAACTCTGCAACCTTTATTTTATTTAGTTTTTGATTGGTTTTCTACAAAGCCAGCTATTAGCCATAATAGATTACAATGACCCACTCTGTATATATGTATATGTATATTGTACATCGTATTTTGTTATTGTCATTATTATAAATTAGGTATACGAAGAAATGATTGTATAACAAAAACGAAAAACTACCCCATACACTCATACAATAATAAATTGGTCTTTATGTGATTATAATGATGTTAAAAAGTTATATTTTATTATTATACAGTCAACAATATTAGAAAACCTATATTTTATACATTATGTTTATTTGGGTTTAATACATGTTTCGAATACAATGCAATCATCGTCAGTAAGAATTAACTAATCATAATGATTCTTCTGAGATACTTATGTTACTCGTCGCAAAATAATTTTGAACAATTATCCATTAAAATGAATTTTTATTAAATGATGGGACATTCATGAAACAATCAAGCAATATTTATACATTTTTGGAAAGTTTTTGAATGGAAGAAGACGTTCTGCTTGCTCCCGGCAAGCGTACAATAATTTTTTTTTTTTTTTGATCAATCTTCAAAAAAATAAACCGGTTTCAAAATTTGTTTACCCTGAATTTACCAACTTGTCGTAATTTGAAGCGTGCAATGTTTTTTAGTTTATGTCCCAGTGCAATAGTTTTTGTACCGCAAGCTGATTATTATAATAAAATGTGAAATTATTGAAGAAATTTTAAAGAAGCTCTGACGAGAACCGTACCCTGTTGGCCTTCAATTTATTGATCAGATTTGTTGCAAATGAGCTGTACTATAAGACCTTTCAAAGTGACCATCGTCGAACTACCAAAGAAGCTGTATAAAACCTTTCTCAATTTCCTGTACATAAATGGTCGAATATATATTTGATAAATAATTACCCTAAAATTTAATAAAATACATCAAATTAAAGAAGACTTTTTCAGGAATAAATTTTTCTAGCGATGTTTTCCTTCTCTAGTAATAGTTTTTAATTTTTTTGGTATATTTTGTAGTTTGTAATGCTATTAGACAGTTAATATCTTAGAAATTAAACGAAGGAATCGAGAAGAAACCCCGATTTATTAAAAAAATAATCTGTTAATAATTAGTCCCGTCTACTGGTTAATCCACATTAAAATTTGGTATTTTTCTTAAATTTAGGCAAAAATTTAAACATATTAAGAACTTGTATTTCTAAGTTTATGAATGGATTTAATGGGCGAGACAGGCCAAAAAAATTCTCTTTATTTACTTAAGCTGGTCATTTGAGAATTGGTATAGTAGTTGGTAGAACAAGAATCAGATATATGCTATTGAAACGGTTATGATAACCGTGGTATTTAAATGAATTTGAAATTAACTTAAATATCTAAATATTTTTATACAGTTTTATATTGCATATAAATAACAGTTATGATAGTCAGTCAATTAAATGGGTTAACAGAGCCGGTGTGTCAGTCTAAATGTATGTATCATAAATAAATAAGTTGCAATTCATTTTTTAAACTCAAAAAGTTTTTATAGATACTTAATTGCATATAAACAATAAATAAAATGGCCAGCGAACCATATTGTGGAACAACTTCCGTCAGTCAATGAAACAAAATAAAATTTTTACTGCAATTTTTTTTTCTGACTGGCGGGAATTGTTTCACAATATGGTTGACTGATTATTTTATTTAAAATTAATGTACAATTGAGTACATATTTGCTGTACATACATTAGGGCCGACTGACCAGCTCTATTTTCACATTTAAATGGTCTTGGTATTTAAATGAATTTGAAATAAACTTAAATATATAAACATTTTTATACAGTTTTATATTGCATATAAATAACAGTTATGATAGTCAGTCAATTAAATGGGTTAACAGAGCCGGTAAGTCAGTCTTAATGTATGTATCATAACTAAATAAGTTGCAATTCATTTTTTAAACCCAAAAAGTTCTTTATAGATACTTAATTGTATATAAACAATAAATAAAATGGCCAGCGAACCATACTGTGGAACTACTTCCGTCAGTCAATCAAACAAAAAAATATTTTACTGCAATTTTTTTTTTCTGACTGGCGGGAATTGTTCCACAATATGGTTGACTGATTATTTGATTTAAAATTAATGTACAATTGAGTACATATTTGCTGTACATACATTAGGGCCGACTGACCAGCTCTATTTTCACATTTAAATGACTGACTGTCATAACTGTTATTTTTATGCAACCTACAATCTGTATAACAACTTTAAACTTTAGTAAGTTCATTTAAATACCATAGCAACCTTAAACGTTTTGATAGTAAATATCTGATCCCTGTTCTACCGTTTTCTTGACTGACCGCAGTATGTATGTGTACACAACTACTATAAAGAATCTTCAAATGCTTGAGTAAATTCAGAGAAATTTTTTAACTTGGCTATCTTAATCCAATTGTGCTTGTTACAAAATTACCATAAAAATTATTACTTGAACACGTCCGTTATGTCAAAAGGAAGATTGCTTTTTCGAATGTACTATTTTAGTTAATGTTAAAAATATGAATAATAAATATAAATAAAGAAAATAAACTTATGCATAATATAATTGTACATTAGTGAATTCTTTCTAGTAACACAATATATTTAAAAAAAATATGTATGCAATTAAGGTAGTTGTCTTGCTATGGGCACAGTATCAGAAAATCTAAATTTTTGTATAGTTATAAAGAATATTATAGTACAATCACCATCAAAAATTGTCGATTAACCGTCTCGAGATAAGCTTAATTAAATTTCGAATAACACGGAGAACATTGAAGTGGTTGTGTTTTTTACAAATTTTTTAATTTTAGAAAAAACAAGTGAAAACAAACAATTGACTGAGTTGTTGAAATACCATGTATAAACAGTATAAACATGTACACATACATACATGTCACTCATACATATATTCCCATATAATACATACTATACAATTTGCGCATAATTTGAGCTCTCACGTGTAAACAGTGATGTTTACGACAAAATGTTTCAAGCAAAAGTTGCTTATTTTTTTTATAAGGAACATTTTTTACATTTAATTTTTTGTTCTAAATATGACAGTTTACAAGATGGATCCTACGGAAACAAGACCCAATTGATCTATGTTGCTCATTTACGAACTTGACCTCACTTGTTACGTCTTGCTATAAAAAATCCAGCCTGATATCTCTTGTCGTTTTTGAGTAATCGTGATGATAGACGAACAGACAACCGGAAATGTACTAATTGGTGATTTTATGAACACCTATACCAAAATTTTGTTCATGAACACGTTTAAAATTCTTATACATAGTTACAAACTTGGGTAGTATACCGTGATATATTTCAAATACATGGTATAAAAACCTGTCAGAAATTTTCACTAAACTAACTGTTTATTGATGTTTTTGTTTACTTACTACAAAAAAAAGAAAAAAAAAGGTTTATACCTGCCAATAGGTTTATTTAAAAAAGAAATTCGATTTTTTCGAGTCGGATTAGAACCAGCGACATATGGATAACTACAGATTTTAGTGTCCTAAGTCTACTGCTTAACCAACTACACTATTGATACTTGTTGCATAAATACCAAAAAATAGTATCTGGTATTATTAAACAGGTAATGGAAATGGATATTATAAAAATAATCGATAACTTTATTACAAACTTTCTGTAAATTAGTAACAACAATCTTCATGTAGTTGGCTCAATCACATATGAACTAGACATGATAGATATGCGATCATCAAAAACAAATCCTCTATTTAAAGCAAACGCAAAGAAACTTTCTTTTAATTCATCGGTTCGCTTTATTTTCACGATTATACATTCAAATTAAGAACAATTTTATTTTCGATCAATAAAATGCATGACTTTAAACAAAAATCAATCTCTTAATGATTTTATTTATTTAACTTCAGTGATTTTGTATCAATGAATTCATATTTTAAATTCAATCCCATTCGATTGTAAATACAAATATTTAGCTGTACTTGTTCCAATCGTAAGGCAATTATTGGAAAGTATTTTTACTTTATTTCAATATGAAACGGCCAACTTCGAGATGAGGTTGTCATTATTTTAATTTTGTTTTAGTGTACCGCATTTCACAACAATCTCATATACTCTTACCATGCATATAATCAAAAACTTTTTGACACTAGTGTGGCAAGACAACGTCCTTAAAGAAATAAAAAGCTTGTTAATATGCATGTATAATATGCATGTGTTTATATGTATATATGGATTCATACGATTCACAAGTGCATTATGTTTGAACATATGCCCGATTATGCAATGCAATGGTGATACAACAAGAAAAGTAAAGTTTTACTATCATTAATCAAAACAAACAATGAATAAAGAAGACTGTGCGATAACACTTTAAATAGGAAAATGCATTTTCAAGTATGGTTTATCTAATGATAATGTGGTAATATTCAATTTCTGTTTAAAATTAACTTGATGTGCTCTAGAAATTCGTTAATTATCTTTATTCATATCTCATGCACCAAGTGGTTTGAATAAATTCAATTCGAATTGTAAACGTTGTAGGTATACTTACATTAATTTTTTATTCAAGTTGTATTTAGTTGGATAAATCAAGTGGATTTGGAAAATGAATTCGATAAATTATTGCAAATGGCTAATTTGTTTTTTAGGTTTTAGGCTTTTAAAAAATACAGAAAAGACTTTTCCGGTTCCCAGACGATATGCACAAATTTCTGCACGCTGTTTTATTTCTACATTGTTTTCTTGAATATCTCTGTTTCTGTTGACTGCTGTTGGATTGGATTGATTCGAAAAAAAAAAAGAATTGTTTGTTAAGAATTTCTGCATCGACTTTGCCTGATATCGAACCCTGTACATAGCACAAAACTTCAAATTCTCAAGAAAACCGCTGTAACCTCAAATTTTCAACTCTCTCTGATAACGTTTCGAGAAATGAAGGAACTGAGTTGAAATTCTGGAAAATGATGTAACTTATAATCATAAATAAGGGTAGTTAATTAGCCTAATATATAACCTCAATTTTGAGAAAAGCGGATAATCAGGTTTTGAAAAAAAACCGTCCTTATTATCCGAAAAATCATAAAAAACCTACAATTTGAAAAAACAAAGTTAAAAACCGATGTTTTACCCACCATATTTATACTGAATTTTTGATAAATAAAAATGCGTCTCAAAAAACACAAAATAAATAATAGTCAAACAAACTAAAAATCACGCTTTTGTAACTAGCTTAGCTAAAAGGTAGAAAATAATTTCTTGAAATTTAAAGAAATCATTTTATCGTAAAAAAGCGTTAGGTGCTTTTTAAGATATTTTCTAATGACTGAGCATCGGCAATGAGGTCCTGAGCACGTTATATATAACTAAAAGTATAATTTTAGTTTGATATCATTCCGTTTTTGAGTTAACGTGCACAGGCTAACAAAGAGGCAACCGGAAATGGATTCCTTAGGTAATTTTTGAACAGCACCGATATTTTTAAGCGGTACAAACTTGGGACTAAACTTAATATACCTTGATATATATTACATATAGGCAGGGTATAAAAATACATTCTTTAATTCCTAAACAAGAAGGCAGCTGCATTCAACAGATGTATTGGCAAATATAATTAATTACATCTAACGAATGGGGCGCTGGAATTTTTTTTATATATTCTTTTTAATCTGAGTAAGGTATTAGAGGAAATAAGAGCTAAAAATTTGGTAAAATTGCAAGAAACTGAAAATAGTATATATTTATATATTAGCAAAAATTAAAGTGGAGAGCCGTAAGATTTATACCTCGGAATCAGTCAATGAATCTTTATAAAAATTATGCGACTGCATTGTTTAAAGCTTACTTAAAGAAGTTAAAAAAAAATTTTGTGCGATCTTGCCCAAGGGGTGGGGAGCCACCCTTCTTGGAGGTGGAACAATTTATGCAGAATTCTAATAGTGTCCTTGAAACATATTTCGAAAAGTCAATACTTTCCGAGTTATTGGCGATTGAAAATATTTAAAGTCAAATATTAGAATTATTTGACTTTTTTTTTGAAAAAAGTATATCGTTGTAATATATAAAACGTAACTATAAAAAACCTTTAAAATGAAAAAGTTTCAAAGTCATTTGCATAAAAATTGACGGAGTTATGATGAAAACAAAGTTTATCGGACCTTTCTTTTTATCTTTTATTCAGTACAAAAAAATGGTGAATTTACCACGGGAACTAAAATTAATGCTTGCCGTTTTCCAATTAACTTTATTTAGGTACTGGCGACAGGCTCAAAAAGTTCTATCAGTTTCGGATAAATGTTTTTTTGAAATATAGCAACTGAAATGCAAAAAATTTTTTTTCGTAAAATACAAAAAAATGTCTTTATCGTTAAATAACTAGAAAGATAAGAAAGTTACAGAAAAGCTCATAAGAATAAAATTTATTGAACTAATTTATAAACGAGATTAAATGGAATAGAATTGATTTTGAGATGAAGATGGGTTCTATAACAAGATGTCGCCAAGTACCGCTTAAACAGAAATAATGAATACTTTACAAATTTTAAAAGACTCTTTAGGCGTGTTTCGATCTGGCATTGTAAACGATTAAGGCTTCGCTATTTATAGTTTTTACTTAATTTTAAGAATTTTTCGACTAAAACTGACGAAAACTTAAATTTTATCTGTTAATATTCAACGTACCCATAAAATTGACTGCTAATAAATTATAGTAAACTTTCCTTCCCATAAATTTGCTTTTTACAAAAAATCACTATTATTAGCTGAGAAATTCTTAAAAATGATAATGAACGAGAGGCTCAATCATTTTTCGTTAATAGTGCGTAAGAATAAAAAACGCCGGAGGAATTTTCATCTTGGAATTTCGTTAGTTATACATCGTTTCTGTTTGGTCGTGTGATATGGGGACACCTGGTATACATATACTTTTATTAGCGTATAAAAAGTTCAGCCGCCGAAAAATATTATATTTCTATTTTCGAGAAAAATATGATTGCTTCTTTATTGACTTGATATTGTTAACACAAAACATATTGCCTCTTATATTTTCCACCTTTTATGATCGATATAATTGTTGGTGCTCTGTGTTACTAAAACGCATCTGGTTATAGAAGTATATCTGAAGAATATTTTCTTTTGTAATGAATATATTACATTATCATCTGTTTTTTATAAAACAAAATTTATTATTGTGAAACTTTTTTTTTTATATCGTTCTTATATTACTTGGATGTATAAGGTGTCCGGCTAAATGCGCCCCACTTTAAATTACGTAATACTGAAGAAAATAAATAGTGCAGATTATATAAGCATGAATTTTTGTGAACTTCAAGTTGAAACATAGTTATTGAAATAAATACCACGATACTCGAAATAAAATTGTGTGTCAAGAAATTTTAGTTTGAAAATATTATTATGGATGTATGAGCACGGTAGTGGTGACACAAATTTAAAACAAATGTATATTTTCTATTTGTTGATAAATTATATTATAGCTTGACGATATAAGACGAAAAGTAAGAATACAATTTTTCGATATCTACCGTAATTTTCAAAATATCGAAAATTGAAAATTTTGTTTAATTATTCAGCTTTCGATATTTCGAAAACTAAGGCACATATCGAAAAATTTTATTCTAATTTTTCGTCTACATTCATGAAGTTATAAGATGACTCCTTTCTTAAAAATTTGCACGGATACCTATGCTGCAATTGTAACCACTTATTCTATGAGTAAAAGTCTACCTAAAAAAATTTTTTGCCTTTAAATCAAACATTGTTGTCACACTCATACATCTTTAAAAAGTTATATACAAATGACTTACATTTCGCTAAATATCGATATTTTGATCGCAACGCAACCTCCGTCAGTAGCTGAATTTATTCTTATAATACTTCACAAAAGTTGAAAGTCCAATATACCTGGCTTCACTTTTAACAAGTGTCCCTTTTTACAATTTAATGCCAGGTATAGGATCGTTACCCCAATTTACAGTATTGTTGCACATTTACTGCGTAAAGCATGCTTGGTAATGTGTATAAGTATAAATTTAGCAACTGACAATGACGAAATTACGATATAAAATGTAAATATATTGTACTTTTTTTTAATTACAAAATTTCTTATTGTACAATTTTATTTCGAATATCGTGATATTTATTTCAATAACTAATTCAGATCTTTTTTTATTTTGGAGAATGGTATTATTATATTAATAGAAACATTAACATTAAATACTAATAAATAAAGCACAAGCCTTCGTCTTCATTATAATAAACGAATCCTTACACTTAATCGCACTTACAAACACAATAAACTTTAATTGAATGACACGGTAATTCGAAAGTGACAAAATAATAAGATGCATCCGTAAGAGCTGGTAGATTGGGGCAAAAAAACAGAAGGGGTGAGGTTAAGGTAACTCAAATGATCTGTTTGTGATGGAGTGGTTATCTAAGTAAACCAAAAAACCACTTTCAATGCAAACCAAAAGAGTTGTGTTTCCTGACTTTTGTCCGGAAATTTGGTATAAATACTGCACTGTGCTTCGTTGCCACTTTACAGCGGTTTCTTATTACTCAGGTTTCAATCATGTCTAATCTATATTCGATTCAGTATAAGTCTTTTAAATAAGAACATGTCGGACACACTGTATATCTTTGTGTTTGTGTACTTATATGTTCTCCGAATAGGGCGTTCTAAACGAACGGAATTTACGTTTGTTAGTCGTTTTACTGATCATTTAAAGAAAATAGTTGTTACATAAAGGGAACTTTTGTCGTATACAAACGATAATGATGAAAATCTTTTCCATTATAATACAATGTGACAGACAACAACTCCTACTTCATAAATTAAAAAATTTATGGATTCAATCACAATATTTTCAATTTTAAATATATGAAAAACTAAAAGGTTTAACAAATAATTAAAATAATAAAAAATAATTTTATTATTAGTGTATGACCACAAGTTTATTTATTTGATCTCAAAATACACTAATACACTAATAATAAAATTATTTTTTATAATTTTAATTATTTATTATAAAATAGTATGTACTACCAAAAACCTAATATAAATTCAATTAATAAAAGGTTGTTATTGTAGAAAAATGAGGGCAAATAAGAGAATGGAAAGCAGTAAAACATTACACAGTGGCTGAGATTCGAGATATCAGCCCTATTGTTTCTAGCATCTCAGCCAAGATTCCTCTTGGGATCTGGGTCACAATCCTGCAAGTGTTGATCTTTATATATAGAGTTTTTAAAATTGCATCAAATTGTTTCAGGTTAGTGTCACCTACCTCAAAACTCGGAAAATAACTTCTATCGATAAAAATACTTGATAACCAAAAAATGTTGGGTGTGTAGGATCACATATTACGCAGACATTAAACTTGACCTAGGTTTTCAAGTTCAATGGAAAGCTCGATCTACTCCATAACCAGAAATTCATAGATGAAGACTATAAATTATAAACTTGTTATTCAGATTTATTAAAACTATTTTTGTTTAAATAGAATGAAAAATGCTAGATTTTGAGCGTTCATCAAGCGTTTGTCAGTTATCAATAAGAGTAAATTTTTAATTGAACTTGAACAGTTAGATCAAATTCGATGCCGGTATAAAATGTGTTCTTTTGAAACTAACATTTTTCTTTTGAAACAATTTCCTCGATTAAATGTATTTATCGAGTTTCAAGCAAATGCCAGCTTAAAGGAGACATCCTTTATAATAACGTATAAATATATGCCCCAAAATATTGAATTATTGAGATATTAGACCAAAAATATTTATTTAACAATAAAATAAAAATAATCAAAGTAATAGCAAAATTGTTGAATGAAGAGTTTAGCGTTTTTTTCACGGTATCTAGTCTAGTCCCGCACAATTTTTTTGTAAGTATGGAAGCATAGGAGCACAAGTTCTGAACTTGGGGACTCAAACTGCATATTTTGAAATTGTTGTCATAGAAATGGTCACAAGTGATACTATATGTTTGTGACCTCGAGCGCCGAACGCAACTTTGTCAAAAACCGAGAAATCCGTGAAAATGTTCGATTTTGGCATCTTTAACCCTAAAGGAATAGTTTTTTGATTAAACCTTTTAAGAACATTTTTAAAGGTGACTAAATTGTGTGCAATATGAGACTAGAATCGTCTCTGTAGACCCAATACTTTCCGAAATATAACTGTTCAAAATTCATCATTTATTCTAACTTTGCAATTTTGCAATATTTCAGACAAACCTCGCACTACTCTAGCTGAAACTAATACCACTTACCTCTGGCGGAATGTGCTATTGTTGTTCTGGATCAAAATTATTTTAAAACGACATAATATTGAACAAATTGCGAAGTTCGAAAAAATGATAAACTTTATTTATCTCAGAAACTATTGGGCCTCCAGAGACGATTATAGTTTCATACTGTACCAAATTTAGTCTACTTTAAAAACGTTCTAAAAAGATTTAATCAAAAAACTAGTCCTTTAAGGTTATAATCGCCAAAATTGAAAATTTTTACGGATTTTTCGATTTTTGACAAAGTTGCGTTCGGCGCTCGTGGTCACAAACTTGGATTATCCGTAAGGCCAACGTCAGAAACAAGTTTGCAAAAAAAAACGGAATTAACGGATTTGATGCAGACTACGCCGTACTTTCAAATGACAAGGTTACTGTATTATATGGCATAACTGTTTTCTTGTATATTCTCAATAAATATTTTATTATAATTCGTATAACAAAATAAAACTAACGATAATCTTAATTAATGTATACATTTTTTAGGTATATGGTTTATAATATAGCTCAACTCAACCCCTCGCCCAAACCTATAAATACCTCTCTGAATATTTATTGTTGATTAAGTTTATCAATTGTTTTGTCTTGTACATAAAGTGACTTATGTTTTAAATCCTTTTATTGTTTAAAAATTTTTTTATTTATATCTTATAAGCAATCTTATCATTTATCTTTAATTAATTGTATTTCATTTTGCCTGCGTTCGAGGAAATTATTTACATTGCATTACAATTTAAGTATCTCAGCAGTATTTTTATATCTCAAATCAAGGTATACTTAGTTTAGTTCCAAGTTTGTAACTCTTAAAAATATTGATGCCACGAACGAAATTTTGGTATAAGTGTTAAAAAAAAAACACCTTATTAGTCCATTTTCGATTGTCTGCCCGTCTGTGAACTCGGTTATTAAAAAACGAAAAGAGATATCAAGCTGAAATTTTTATAGCGTGCTTAGGAAATAAAAAGTGAGGTCGAATTCATAAATGAGAAACATAGGTGAATTGGGCCTAGGACATCTTATAACTGTTAGAGGTAGAATACAATTTTGATTGTAAAAAATGTTCCTTATGAAAAATAAACAACTTTTGTTTGGAACTTTTTGTCATAAACATTACTGTTTAACCGTGAGGGCGCAAATTAGTTTAGAAACTTTATCTAGTACAAGATGTCCCTAAAGTAGTGGCCCAAACATTAACTTTAGATTAAAGTGATCATTACCTATCAAATAAACTCATTTTGCCTTATCCGATTGAGCTTAGGTCGCACGATATCATCTTTCTTGTTAATTTTCCGAGAAGTTTTTAGATAATCCTTATTTTATACCATGTATATATGAAATATGTCAAGGTATACGAAGTTTAGTCCCAGGTTTGTAACGCTTAAAAATATTGGTGCTACGAAACAAATTTTGGCATAGGTGTTTATAAAATCACCTAACTAGTCTATTTTCGTTTGTCTGTCCGTCTGTCTGTCAACACGATTACTCAAAAACGAAAAATGATATCAAGCTGAAATGCACATAAGTTTACATGTAGTACATACTGAATCTAAAACTAAAAAAATAAGTTTGTTTTCTATTCGGTAGATGTAAACGTATTGATTTGTTTTAATTAACTGTATTTGAAATAAGTTTTTTAATTAATTATCTGAATGGATATAAACTTTAATAAATAACATTTACGATTGAAAATCGATCAACAATTTACCATTCTTTGAACAGTTTTCTACAGGTCATTAATTAAATCAATTCATTATGTATTCCAAAATAATAAATAAATAAATAAATAAATAAATGAATAAATATATTTGTTTAATTGTTGATGAAATTTATGTTCAAATGGTGAAGTATATAAATTGTAAGAATAAGGATTATGAAAGGCTTCCTACTTGTATTTGAAACAAGATGAATGACTTTTGTACGATAATAAGAAAAAATTATATTTAAAAATATTCCATAATGAAAAAGGACCGAACCTGCTGCTTTAAAGAAATTTTAGTACATGTTTTGGCAAATTATTTAAAATCAGAAAATGACAGAAACTTACAATTTGGAAGTTTTCTTTTAAAAAAGGAATTGAAGGCAAGAACTATATTTTAAGTTTTGTATTTTTTAAAGAACAGAACACTATAGAAAATCAAACTAAATTTAAAACCGCAAAAGACTGCATGAATTTAGAGGAATATCAAAATCTTGATATCATTTTAATGGTCTAAGATTAAAAATTATTGAAAACAAACAATTGACTGAGTTGATAGTGAAAATATCATGCTAGGACAGTGTTGATTACACAATCAATTGTTTTTTACGTCATATAAGTAAATACATGTCTACCACACTTAACTGATATTTCCATTTAATACATACTATAATTTGCGTTCATACGGGTAAACAGTGATATTTACGAAAAAATGTTTAAAACAAAAGTTGTTTATTTTTTTATAAGGAACATTTTTTACACTTAAACTTTTGCTCTATCTCTTGCGGTTTAAAAGATGGGTACTACGGACCCAAGACCCAATTGACCTTTGCTGCTCATTTACGAATGCGACCTGACTTTTTATGTCTAGAGCAATATAAAAATTTCAGCTTGATATCTTTTTCCATTTTTGATCTATCGTGTTGACAGACAAACAGACGGACAGATAACCGAAAATGGACTAGTTAGGTGATTTTCTGAATACCTATACCAAAATTTTTTTCGCGGCGTCCAAATTTTTAAGCGTTACAAACTTGGGGTCAAACTTACTTTACTTTGATATATCTCATATTATACTGTGGTATAATAATTGTAGACGCAGGCTATCAAATTTACACACAGAGTATGAAAAGAAGCTTCTGCTTATTTTTACCGTTTGTTTTCAATTTTTGCATTGTCGAGTTTTAGGTTTTAACTTGAATTTTATTTCATTCGTTTAAATTTTCTTTAAAATATCTATATTTTGATACTAGACATATCATTTCTTGAATTTCTTAAACCATAAGTGCATGGCGTGTTACGAGCACTTCTTATTTTGAAAGATATAAAAGTATATAGGGTGCTTTTTTAAAGCGACATATGCTTTAAACTTGAAAAATAAGTTTTATCGATAAAAATGCTTCAAGCAAAAAATTTTGAGTGTTCAATGAAAAGCTTACTGGTAATAGATAGATGATAACTTTAAATTAGAAAGTTGTTAATGATTAAAAAAGTAATTTTTTTTTTCAAAACTCTTTTCCGCAAAACGTACATTTAAGTAAAAAACGGAATGAAAATTTAATCCAAAATTGTTTTTTTGTATCAAAACTGTCATTTTGCAAAATTGTTTTTCTGAAATCTACCTAAACTTCGAAAGAAATTTTCTTATTAATCCAATAAAAGTGGTTTGTGTTACAATAAAAACATTTTTTGTTCAAATTGATTGAACAAACGCACAAAAAGCAAGATTCTTGCTCTCAATTATTGTCTAAACTATTCGGTTTACAAAAAATGTTTGCGTGTTTATAGAGAACAACTTTCTAACTTAAAGCGTTCATTTAATATTTATCATTTATTAATCAGAGTGATGTTTTATTTGAACCTGAAATCTAAGATCGAATTCCATGGCGGTATAAGTTATGTAACTTTGAAACTAACATTTTTCGTTCGAAGCATTTTCCACGATTAAATTCATGTATCGAGTTTCAAGCATACGTCAAGTTAAAAAAGAACCTGTGTATAGTAAAAATTTCCACTCCAATATTTTTCATATGTAACAATAAAAAAACCTTTAAATCCGTAACTTTATCGCTAATTACACGCGCTGTGTTGTTTATCTTAGCGTACGTATCACATGGGCAGGTTTCCTTGTATGTTTCGGCTGTAATCGGGTGAAAATTATGTGCTTTTGTAATCACATTATATTCGGCAAAATGCTTCAAAGCGAAGCTTAAAGAGGAGTAAATTGGTTTTTTATTCAAAGTTATATATTCCGATATGTATTTATGACCTAGATCGGAATTTTAATAGCCAATTTTGATATGATTCAAGTGTATCATCAACTAACTTTGTCGTTATTCGGCTGTAATTCAACGAAATCTCAATTAAAATTCCAAAAATAAATTAACGACTGTGGATGATTAATACATAGTTAAAATATAGCTAATCCTGAATACATAAATACATACCTGAAAGTTTGCGCTCTTATAGAACCCGCGGGTCTGTGGAACTATATACTTCTATTTGAAAGATTCCTTGTTGACCTTGAAATTACTGGGTTATTAGTCGAACTCAGGGCAACCATTAAGTTTGTATTTAAAATTCAAGAACTTTTGTATAATTTTCGTTTAATATAAAATAAGAACTAACTTCAAGGAAGGAAACCAGGCATCCTCCTGGTACGCCTTTTTCATAATTATTCTTTAAATGCTATGTCTATGCTATGTCATAAAATTTAGTTTTGCAGGTACTGTTTAATTCAGAAATTCAAATGAACGGTTCAATTCTTTGAAGAAAGAGGCCAAGAAACCATCAGTTATCCTTCATAATTCCTATACTATTTGGCTAATAATTAATAATATTTTCACTCAAAGGTCGCATCTGAAAATTTGTGAGTGTGGCTTTACGCAAATATAGGACTGTGTTTTTTGGATAGCTCCTCCGGCGAGAGCTTTAAGAATAAAATTTAGAATATATTTTAATCCTCTTGGTATATCAGTAAGAATAAAATAAAATAAACTCAGGGTATAATACAAATTTAGTTTCTGTACTTAAAAAAATAATACTTCGGACTAATCGATCACAATAGAGACCTTTTCAAATCGTTAAGATTGAAATCTACGGAACCCCAAAGAAAAGCGCATACATAAACGAAAAATGTGACACAACAAAAAACTATATATCTATATTGGATAAATAACAAATAAATTTATTGAAGCTGAAAGCCAAATGAAATAAATTCTCAAGAAAGTGAATACCAAAAATATATATCGTTTGTTACAACACCTTCTAATAACACAAGGTATATAAAATATAATACCTACCTTCTACTTCGATTTTTATCTCGATATTTCGAATATATATGTTCTTATGTATACAGACTGTACAAAAATTGCTGTGACACAATTTGAGACACAGAGCTTTCAGTTCATATTAAAAATATGAGAAATTTCAAGGATTAAAATGAAAATTTATTGTTTTTTTGGCATTATAGGAGTGATTCAATTGAGTTTCCCAATTGGAGCGCTGATGAATTTTTCCAGAATGATAAACAGGAACTGATTCTTCAGTAATCAGATTATTTTATAAATCCAACCTTAAAGAAAGTAATCACAGATCATAACACTACGTTACCATGTTTCAAAAGGGTTGCAGTCTCTTATGACATTAATGATAAACTGCATGTCGTGTTTAACGTAATATTTTAATCTAAAATTGGTCTTCTAAACACACAATTAGAAAATTAATAATGAAATTAATTCCGATATCATCCAATGCATCGAAGAACTGGAGCTACTCTGGAAGACTAAGTTTACCACTCGATCTGATAAATGTACTATCTCGACATAATTCGTAACGTAGGGGCGTGGTGAAAAAATGAAAGCACCGTGCAAAATTTCAATGAGCTCTGGCACCTGGGTGGAGCAGTCTGTATTACTATGTGTAAAGCATGCAAATCGGAGATGCTGATGCACCTCATTTCGGCATGTCCTTCTAATGCCCCCAAGACCTACATACATCGCTACAACGCAGTATTCTATAATATGTTTATGCAAAAAAATCTTGCACGAAAATCAAACGTAAAAAAAAGGAAGAAGCAGTTTTCCGTAAGACTTTTCAATTTAAAATTCAGAATCGCGTTATGTAGAAACAAAAGCAAACATAGTTAAGTCAAAAAGTGACTCAGAGGCATAAGGAATTAAAGAAATTGAAGGAGAAAATGAAATAATTGGGTTTTAAGACGAATATGACGAAGACGAATACAACTTTCTTCAATTATTGCCATAAAAAAGATACTTTTGCATCTAAATTATCTTTTGAATCAATTTCGGGCATAAAAATCCGATCATTATATTTTGGCCAGAAATTTGATATAAATACCATAGAAATATGACAGATAGAGAACGCTAGCCTGCAAGTGGATGCGATATGTGAAATGAGAGAGAAGACTGTTAGTTAGTTCCCCTGGTGGCCTTGTCTAATACATATACTTATACTTACTAATACATATAAGTACATATGTACATATGATTATGAATTATGACAAGGAAACAGGGGAACTCCATAGAATCTAATATATAAAATTCACGTGTCACAGTTTTCGTTGCCATACTCCTCCGAAACGGCTTGACCGATTTTGATGAAATTTTGTGTGCATATTGGGTAGGCCTGAGAATCGGCCAACATCTATTTTTCATCCCCCTAAATGTTAGGGGTAGTCCACCCCTAAATTTTTTTTTTTATTTTTTAGACAAAATTTTTAATTTCTCTTTTTTTATGATACAACATACAAAAATACATACAATCCTCAATTTTCACCCTTCTACGATCAACCCTTATTTTTTAATAGCCATTTTAGTAATTTAATCATTTTTCCTCTCCGGTCGAAAACTGATCAATCGTCATTTAATTAGTTATCCCCGCCAGATGTCTACAGGTGTCACTTCTGACCCAGTAAACAGCAAGGAGTAGGGATGAAAACGAAGCCGGTCCCCTTTCTTTCTTACTCCCTACACAGTTGTCGGCCATCATTATTGTTTATGCATCAAGTGTAGTAGTAACGTTGACAATTATTATTCTCAGTGTAACTCTCATATTAACTTTTAATCATTCCTATTTTATCAATAATAATAATTAAATTATCAATTTTGAGTGTATTTTTCACGATTACTTAATCAAGTGATTTTATAACATTAAGAGATTGATATTGTTTAATAGTGTTACTGTCGTAATTGTTTAATTATTAATGATATATAATTTTAAGGAATAAATTATAATACCTTAAAAATAATGTTTGCCTTTTGTTATTTTTATATTCCCTCATCGTTCACAGCGCTTCATGCTTATTTCACGCATATACCACATTCTTACATACATACAATATACACATTCTAACATACATACATACTTACAATAAGTAAGCTATTTTTTGTCTACACTAGAAATTACTAGGAAATTATTTATATGGCAAAACAACGTTTGCCGGGTCAGCTAGTATTAACATAAATAACGCGAGGGATATGCTAGCCTGTAAGTGAATGCGATATGATGAATGAGAGAGAAGACTGTCAGTTAGTGTCCTTGTCATAGTCATATTTCATAATACTTATAATCATATGATGCGTGATCTTTTGCGTCTGCTACTAATATCTAAACAATGATATATAGATTGGACAAAGATACATAGGAACTAACTGGCAGTCTTCTTTCTCATTCATCATACGCATAATTTTGGGCCATGGCGTTCTCTATGTGTAATATTATATGGGGAACTCACTAACTGTATTATCTCTATGATAAATACTCCACTATGCGTTTTTAAGGATGTATGAGCATGGTAGTGGGGGCACAAATTTAAAAATAGATATTTTCAATTTTGATGATAAATTTATATTATTACTTGACGATATAAGACGAAAAGTAAGAATAAAATTTTTCGATATCTGGCTTAATTTTCAAAATATCGAAAATTGAAAATTTTGTTTAATTATTTAGCTTTCGATATTTCGAAAACCAAGACACATATCGAAAGATTTTATTCTTATTTTTCGTCTACATTCATGAAGTTATAACAAAATTCATCATCAAAGTTGAAAATAAGATAAAAATAATTTCAACCCTTAATCTACCCTGCTCTTACATCCCTTATATGGAGGGTGACACTTAGTTTTTTTCTTTTCTAAATCATTGCTAATATGTTTACTTTCTATTAAAAAGTTTTTTTTAAGTTTGTTTTCATTCATTCCAAATGAAAATTATCAAAAACTTCCAAAATATGTCGTTTTTTGAGATTCCTCCATAAGAGCCAATGTATTTTATATCGATTTTTAATGACTTTTTTCTTAAAAATTTGCACGGATACCTAAGCTGAAATTTTAACCACATATTCTTTGAGTAAAAGACTACCTACAAACAAATTTTGAGCCTTTAAATCAAACATTTTTGTCATGCTCATACATCCTTAAAGTATTAATTGTTCAAAAGTTGTTAGTCTATAATAATACAACTTCACAAACTAACTTCTGGCACACAAAGTAAACACATAAAATACAATACGAATGTTGTCGTTGTTGTTGTTATAACATATATCACTCGATCACGATAGGTGGTGCACCTCTTAGAATACTTCTTCGAGTTGAACTTTATGTAAGAAATCACGTTGAATTTATATATTTAATATGTATTATTAAGGTGAATATATAAAATATAACTGTTTTGTTGGTTACAAAAAAACTTTAGTGTCTATGGTCGTTTATACAATTTCTTTTAAATATGTGGAATAATATTTGAATTCAAAAAAAGTTTAATGTTTTGAGTATTTCAAACATCATAATATGCTGTAAAAGATGAACACTGTTTATTATAAAAAAAAACCAATAACTCAATATCACGTCAACCGATTTCGATGATTCTTTTTTAGTGAAAAATTAGTTAGTGTACTTCAGATTCACTAAAAATCACGAAATAAAAAAAAACTTTTAACAAAAAGAAAACCGACTTCAAAAGAAAATCTTTTCCAAAACAAATTAATATGCACTAAAATGTAAAAAAATAACGATAATATAATGTAGTAAAAATTATTGTTTTTTTTTTGGAGTCGGTGTTAGCCAAGGAAACAACTCTGACAGAACAGTTTGCTACATTAGCTTGGCTCCACCTTGACACCGACTCCAAAAAAAACAATAATATTTACTACATTATATTATCGTTATTTTTTTACTTTTTAGTGCATATTAATTTGTTTTGGGAAATAATTTTTTTTGAAGTCAGTTTTCTTTTTGTTAAAAGTTTTTTTTTTATTTCGTGATTTTTAGTGAATCTGACTCACTAAAACAGAATCATCGAAATCGGTTGACGTGATATTGAGTTATTCGTCCTCTTGTCGTGCATAATGAATGCAAATTTAAGTCTTTTATGGTTTTATCATAGATGTCGTTGTCAGAACTATATTAAAACGAAATGGGACCACACGGGATGCACCAGCTTTCAAATGGATAAAGAATCATCAAAATCGGTTTACCCAGTCAAAAGTTCTGAGGTAACAAACATAAAAAAAAAAAAAAATAAAATAAAAATACAATCGAATTGAGAACCTCCTTTTTTGGTTTGAAGTCGCTTAAAAATGGATTGACTCATAATTAAATTATGTTTAAATTTCAACTGTTTCCTATTACTCTAATAAACGAAGAGAAAAAAAACCGAAATTTCTAAATTTGAAACTATAGCAGCGATTTCAATGAAAATTTGAGGTCAAGCAAAGTTTACCCACTAAAACAAAAGTCATATGGTGCCAAGTGGTGCTTTTGTCTAGGTGCTGGTAAATTAGATGCTGAAAATGAGAACGGTAATACAAACAGGAATGAATTTTAAGCAAAAAAAAGAAAGCGGCAAGCATTAATTTTAGTTCCCGTGGTAAATTCTTTAGTTTTTGTGCTGAATAAAACATAAAAAAAGGTACGAGCAACTTTCTTTTCATTATAACTCCGTTAATTTACATAAAAATGACTTGAAAGTTATTTCATTTTCAAGGTTTTATGGTACTTTTAAAAGTGTAAAAGGAAACTTTTTTCATAAACCGTCAAATTTTTCAGTTACTTGACGTTATATACTCTGAATAGCAATCGCCAATAACTATAGTAAAGTACCTAATTGCTTTTCGAAATATGCTTGAATGCTACTTTTTCCTTAAAATTCATCCCTCTTTCGATTCCCGAGTCATTTTCAACATATGTTTTTTCACCGCCTAGAAGGGGTGATTACCATCCCCTGAGAGAAAACACTTGAGATCTTATCTAATTAAAATTGATTTAATTTGATTTTGATGTTTTTTTTTTTTTTAATTTGATTTTAATTGTCTAATTTTCAAGTCTATCGGAGCTACAGGAAAGAATTTAGAGGTATAATCCTCGTTTACTGGAGTGTACTACATAGTTTAGAATTCATTTTGGAAAACCGAGTTTCGATCCAGGGTTATTTAACTAGATTTGTTGTGTTTTTGTGGAAGTTAACAGGTGGCTTTACATTATCGAAATGCCAAACCGTAGGACCGACCAACCTTCAAGATACCCAATCCGACAAGGTTGCTAAGTCCGACCCTTCATGCTAATTTAACCTCAATCGAACTTATTTCTTATTTGGATGATTACCGTATATACATTAAGTACGTAGTTTTAATTGTTTCGACTAATAATTTCATTTATTTTTTATTTCGATTTTTAAATTCATTTTATCTTATCACTTTCAACAAGACAACCATTGGAACAGATGGTTAGGTTACATTCTGATAACATTGGCAAAATATAAAAATAATAATAATAACAATAGTTCTAACTAAAGTGAAGTAGGATTCTATAAAAGCTGGTGTAAAATCATGTCGTCAGAATGTCCTGCAACATCTTTCTTCAACCTTAAACATCCACAATGCCGGATGCAACGCCGGGAACCGAACCTGTTAAATTCAATACTTCAAGCTCTGTGTATTATACAAACACTCATGTAAAAGATAATATGAGGTTTTTCATTGTTTGTTTTACACGAAAATATTTTTTTATCGAGATTTTTATTTTATTTTATTTTTTGAAATTATACATTTTAATATATTTTTCATTTAGTTATTTTGTATTTTATATCAATTGTTTATTTTATGTCGATATGTATTTTATTTAAAGAATTGAAATTACATATAAATAAAAATATAATTTAATTTTAAAGACTAGATACACTTTAAAAAATACTGTTATTTTTTTAGTTAAAATTAAAAAAAAAATGAACTCCTATAATTTAAAAAAATATATTTTCCATAGCGCATGTAATTTCAGATATTTCGTAGTTTAAGTCAAGGTTTTAAATCTTGCAAATTTTTTTTACATGAAAGTCATAATTCTTAGAGCCTGTTGCACAAAACACAGTGCTTATGTCCTCGTAATCAATAGCCCATCAAGATTTTCGCTACCTTGGTATGATGGTGTATAAAAGAGCTCTTATATACTCACTCTGAGGTAGGTACATCAATTTCTTGAGAAGCCTTCTGGTGGTTTTATATGCGTCCGTCAATGGTCCTTCGGTGACATTACCGCTACACAATTAAAAAGCCTATGCGTGAAAGGATGAACATATTTGTGGCTTTTAATTATATTTTTGTACCTT